>NC_071269.1:23638074-23653074 GCF_023375685.1 Ictalurus furcatus
TTTTATTCAAATGTGATCGACGTTTGCGTAAGTACTAGATGTGTTGGGGAATTTAACAATTTCATTATATTCTGCTCAAATGAACGAAACGACTCGGAAAAAGATTCGCTCATTTTGCTGAACGAGATTCAAAGATCCGAGTCAGTAAAATGATTCGATTCCTATCTCTAATCAGGAGATGTAAATCTGGCTGCCTCTACCAAAAAGTTATGCTGTGTTTGACTAACTCGTAACAGCTCAACCCTGACGTCATGTCCAAATGGCCACACGTGAACAGTACATAAAATATCACTTCCCTGCTTCAAAAGAATTTTTAATATTATTTACTTTAGAACCATCAACACAGTTAAATCTATAACAGTGACAGTACAGAGTGCTGCTATGAAAGTAAATACTTTTATCATAAACTCACGATCGGTAATATTAGATGACTAGCTTGTTGCTAACAAATCACATGTTTTTCATGGAGGCTTTCATCTTTTTGTTTTTTCCTCATCAAGCTCAAACGTCCCATATCTGAGTTAAGTAAAACACAGCATTACACTTGGATCATATGCATCCACATAAACAAATAAAAGTGGTTCATTAACCCCAAAATCAAGATGACCCTCAAGCAGTCCCCTGACTTGAACCTTACCGAGTCCATGCTCTCTCAATCTTGTTAACGTTGTTAAAATATGTTCCTGAGGTTAGCTTAAAATACATTGACCTCGGGTTTTTTGGTGTGAAATTAGGGCTAATATCCATAAAAATGAAAAGAAAAGAAAAAAAAAAAAAAAGAATTTCATAACCTTCACTAAGGGTGCCAATAATTCTTGAGTGGAGATTTTATTGATTTATTTATTTATTTGTGCTCAAAGGGAGAATTTCCCCGCACTAATTCTGTTTACAGGAACCCGAAGGTCATCGGCGCTTCACTTAAACACCCATTTAAAAAGATGATCATGGATATGAATTATTCATCCGAGTCAATACGCAAGATAAATATAAAAGCAATTTTTTTCCAACTCGTAAGCTCCGTGAACATAAACAAGAATCCATCCAAATCTTTTAAACGTCCGGCACACGAAATCTCTCGCTGATTCGTTTAATTATTCATTTATTTACGATGCACAGCTGACTGTAAATCTTTACAGACTTTATGTATTTTTGTTCTTCTCGTTCAAATAACATTCAATTTTAACGTCACGGATTTCTGAGATTTGGGACTCTTTAGATGTTCCTAAACACACACACACACACACACACACACACACACACACACACACATATATATATATATATATATATATATATATATATATATATATATATATATATATTTAATTAGAAATGCAATAATATGAACATACTGTATGAAGAGAGCAATAACGGTATAAACAAACGTGAAGCCCTGTGAGTGAGTGTAACTGTATGTTTCTCCATAACGTGTTTATCAGCTCAGTGTAGAAACGTGATATCCGTCGAAAGCGCATCTTAAAGCGTCCCTCCGTGACCTTGCTGGAGGTCAGTAATCCTGCTAGAAGGGTAATCTATTCCTCCCCTTTTCCCAGGAGACGGACGAGAGATGAACCTCAGGACAATGGTCTGCTTCCTGTGCTGAAGCTGCAACTGCTCAAGCAGTGTGTGTGTGTGTGTGTGTGTGTGTGTGTGTGCAGTGAACATCTCTTTGTTCTTCTTGACGGGATGACACAGCTACCCGAATAGACACGCATGTAAAGAGTCCTCCAGTAGCAAATACACGCTTTCTTTAAAAAAAAACTGTACTTTATAGTTTTTTTGGTTCAGTTTTATACAAAAATAAAGTTAGGTATACTAGCCCTGCCCCTATCGCTAACATTTTATCCATCTAACCCTAACCCTAACCCTAGGTGTGAATTGTTTGCCCAGCAGCCAGCTCAGACCCCTCCCCTTTCCCATCGCCCTGTTCACGAGCAGCTAAACACAGAGTCACGCTACTCTACACACAGAAACCCAACAGCGTCCTGACTCATCTTATAACCGACTTGCGTCGAAAAAATAATTCATTTGTCGACCCCGATTGGAATCGAAAATCAGAGCTGCCTTTCGAGCAAACGAATCGAATTACACTTCTGACTCTCTCTCAAGGCCAAACACGGTATTTCCTTTTCTGTTCACTGCTCGATGACGTCCATGATTTCACGTCTGTCTGTTTACAGGACGAATATCATAAGCAGCCGTGCGACATCGTCATGAGGCGATAAAGGTCAGCCATCTTACAGCTTAAGTCGTAATTAAAGCTGTAGACATGAACACGATCCTTCACCTTAACTCTCAGTGCTGTTTAAAAATACATAGCAAAGCCTACAAACAAAACAAAAATGGATCTGAACATAAAGCGTTCGTTATTCATCCCGTCGTGGAGCTTGTTGTGTAATTCCGGCACGCTACCTGATCCGACGTGACAGCTAGGCGCGATGCGCCGCCGTTATTTCGCACGCTCCGCCTGAGTTTTTGTATTTTTAATGAGTCTCCTATTCCCACTGGACGTTTTCCGTGATAACTTAATAACCAGCCGTGCTCTAGTGACCCTAAAAGGGGCCCTTTGAATAAAAATGAGGTTCCTTATCTCCTTTGTGTCTGCCTTTTTACACTCTCTTCATTAGGACGTACTTCTCTATGACAACCTAAACATTCCGAGCCTCGATTGCTCTCGACCTGTCACAACACGCTCAAAAGATCTCTCTCTCTCTCTCTCTCTCTCTCTCTCTCTCTCTCTTGCTGTGCTGATAACATCCTCCACACAAATGATTTCCTGTCTGTAATAAATCTCTATTACGATGATAATCCAGCCCAATATGGAGGGTTTTTCATCACATCAGCATCTCTTTACAGCTTCCTGTTTTCAAATAGCATGAGATATAAAGAACGAAACACTCTGTTCCGTGGTTTTATAAACAAAACAATCGACAGCATCATCAGCGCATAGCTGTCGACTAAGAAAAGCATCTGGACATGTTTTATATCCCAGTGCATTTAGTGGCTGTTGAGGCAAGAGCTCCACAGAGATAAATATCACCCTGAGACGAGTAAATCAGTATGCCTAATAAAACGACCACAGTGTATATTCCAGATGTGAAAGAATTTAAACGAACTATGCAGCCAAGAGAGAAATCCACACTCTGCAACCTGTCTCATGGTTTAAAATCGATGTGTGTGATGTTTGCTTTTGCGTAAGACGAACAAGGCCAACGTAGCGAGCAAGTTAGCAAAGCCAGCGGTTTTAACGTTACACAAGCTGCCCTGTGAGAAAAAAAAAGAAACACTGAGCGAATAGTAAATACAAAAATATCTTGACACACATGTACTGAGTAGAATCTGCAGTTTCCTGGCTGGTTCTGTCAAAAGCCTGAGTGGGGACATTTCCTGGAACAAGTGAGGAATGCAAACACGGAATAAAATCACTTTCAGCTGCGGGTCTATAAATTATCACTCGGTGTTGAGCGTTTTAACAGAGACAGTCTCTCAAACACAGCAGGCAGAGGGAATTTACTGTTTCCCACACACACTCGTACACACTCGTACACACTCCTACACACTCGTACGTACTGGTACACACAGTACTCGTACACATTCATACGCACTTACATACTTGTACACATTCATACACACTTACACACTCGTACACACTTGTACACACGGATACACACTCGTACACTCTTGTACACACGGATACACACTCGTACATACTGGTACACACTCGTACACACTCATACACACTCGTACACACTTGTACACACGGATACATGCTCGTACATACTCGTACACACTCGTACACACGGATACACACTCGTACATACTGGTACACACTCGTACACACTTGTACACACGGATACATACTCGTACATACTCGTACACACTCGTACACATGGATACACACTCGTACATACTGGTACACACTCGTACACACTTGTACACACGGATACACACTCGTACACACTTGTAGACACAGATACACACTCGTACATACTGATACACACTCGTACACACTTGTACACACAGATACACACTCGTACATACTGATACACACTCGTACACACTTGTACACACTCGTACACTCTTGTACACACGGATACACACTCGTACACACTTGTACACACCCATACACACTTTTACATTCTGGTACACACTCGTACATACTGGTACACAATTGTACACACTCGTACATACTGGTACACACTCGTACACACTCGTACACACTCGTACACACCCATACACACCTGTACACACTCGTGCACACTTGTACATTCTGGTACACACTCGTACATACTGGTACACAATTGTACACACTCGTACATACTGGTACACACTCGTACACACTCGTACACACCCATACACACCCGTACACACTCGTACACACTCGTACACACTGGTACATACTGGTACACACTCGTACACACTTGTACATACTGGTACACACTCGTACAGACTCGTACATACTGGTACACACTCGTACAGACTCGTACATACTGGTACACACTCATACAGACTTGCACATACTGGTACACACTTGTACACACTTGTACACACCCATACACACTCGTATATACTGGTACATACTGATACATAGTAGTACACATTCATACACAATCGTACACAGTGGTACATACTCATACACAGGTGTACACACTTGTACTTACTTATACATACTCACGCACCCTTGTCACAAAAATGTGTTAGTAAAACCACAGTCATTGTTTTCATAATGCATCAAACACTATTATGATGACATTAGTATCTCACGATTTTCATAAATGAAAGTAAAAATCCAGTATAGTGCGCTCTGATTGGCTGAGATCAGTAAGGAGAGCCATCGATATCAATATCAGGGAGAAACACTGTGCAAAACATGCTAAATAATTGTAGTATACCAAACATGTATTGTAAACAACCAGAACAGTTTAAATGTGAGCAACACAACTCACACAAATGTGATAAAGGCTCACATGTGGCGCAACAGAAAAGCATTCAGGAGTCAAGGGAGCCAAATTTGCGTATGTATGCAGAAGAGGGCAGATAGCGCTTTCCTCCGAGTGTGTTATGCTGCCCTGTGATGCAGCATGAGCAGCAGTTCGAAAAGATACGGACGTTAGCCCCACCCTTCCTAGATGCTAGCTGTTGTGTTATAGCCGAGAATTACCTAGACCTATTTACATAGAAAGAGGCTGATGAATCACTGTTCAAACGCTTGCTACAGAACTTGCTGTTATGTCTTTATGGGCGTGGCCTAATATTCTAATGAGCACACTTGACTGACCGCCATCTGTCTACGCCACTCAAGCAGAACTAAACACAACAGCACAGATAAACTACGCTATAATAGAGTTAAACGTTAGGCTAAACTCATTAGCATGCATTAAGATTAAGCATGACTGGCAAAAAAACATTTGACATTAAGTCCATTAGGCTTCTGTTAGGACTCAAATAAAGAGAGGGAGAGGGAGAGAGAGAGAGAGAGAGAGAGAGAGAGAGAGAAATCAATTCCACTAACATAACAAGAGATGAGAAGAAATCTCACACTCTGGAATGTAGGAGGTCAAACGAGGTGCTTCTTGAAATTTTTCAAGACTTTTTTGTTGTTGCTGTTAAGAAGAGAATTATGTAGGGAGAAATTACATTTATTATTAAATGTAGGAAGAAATGACATATTACATCATCATACAAATGTTTTAAATGTATAAATGTATTATGACTGCATTTATACTGCACTGCTAGTTCTTTTGGTACACTAACAAAATAACATAGAATTTACTAGAAACAACAACAACAACAACACCAACAACAACAACAACCCTGAGACAGCAAATTGCATTCACTTTGTTTGTGTAATGATACACACTTGAGTATAGACTACCCAAATTTCAAATTTAGTATAGCTATTATTTGTACATTTTCTGGTTACATGCTAAATTACTCGTAAAAACCGTGTAACCTTTAAACCATATAACAGTCTCTTGATTGTTGAGTATTGTTTACCTTATTATTGAATTTACATTTGTTTTATATTTGGCTTTAAACATTAACAATTAGCATTTTTGTTTGATTGCTTTTTTTTTTTTTTTTTTTTAAATTTCAAGTAAAATCTACTTGATTTAAATGGTTAAAAGTGACACAAATCAAACAAATAAATCAAATGTTTTCTCCTTTCTACATTAATGTAATTATTTTGATTACTATTTAATGATGTATTATTATTATTATTATTATTATTATTATTATTATTATTATTATTATTTAATCTTTTTAATTACTTAATTATTTCATGTAAGGCAGCTCAGATTTATTTATTTTTTTCATGTATATGGAAATCCCAGCACTGTAAAAAGTACACGGCATTTCTTGTTCCCGCTTGGAAACGTCTTTCGCAAATAATTTCTGATCATTATTACATAATATCCTTTAACACCTTCAACAACTCCAAGCAGATGTAGAACTCCAAGCTGTACGTGTACTCACATACAGGTAAATGACTATACTTCACCAACCTTAAACCAACTGAACCACCGACAAACCATTCACCTGACTCAGAAACCCCCAGAAATCTTTACTGGAACACTTGAACTTGTAAAAAAATATTTCATAATACAATAGCCTTAGACTTTATTTAAAAATATGAATAAATATTCAAAACAACCCTTCCATAGCGCTCAAAATGTCATCAGTTTAAAGTTCCACAAGCACCTGTGCAAATCACGTTCACAAACCGTGACCCTTTAATACATTACTAGGTGTGGACTTTATTCATTTCAACTTCACGCGACTGTTTTAATCTAAACGTTGTCACTAAACTAGAGATGCACCGATGCTAAATTTCTCATCCGATACTGATAACCGATTATTCATAGTGATATCGGCCGATACCGATAACCGATAATTTGGTGGTTCTGCCTTTTATACCTTCTCTTAAATGAATAATAATGAATTCCACAATTCTGAAAGAAATGCAAATAAAAACTTTATTCTCTCCATTTCAACAAGTTGTTTCACAGTAGCTGGTCTCATAAACAGAACACACAGTACTCTAATTAACATGAACACATGACCTCAATTCTGAAGATTAAATTAAGATTTCTTAGCTTATTGAATGTTATTAATTCATATTAACATTGACTGAATTCTGAAAAAAAACCCCTCCTGTTAGTCTCACCTTCACTCACCACAAACAAAAGCATTTCTACTTCATCATAACATCAAACTGGTCATATAGAATATCAACTTTTTGATATATTAACATTAACTGGATATGAAACTCACTACTCTACAAATATATTTTTCTGTGCAATAGATACCTTTTTGTCAACTCCTCTTCGTTGAAATCTTTCATTAGTGTACCGGCCCTTTAATTCAGCTCGAGCTGCTCGGCAAAAAATAAAAATTAGACTCGACAAACAAACTGCCGTTTTGTCGTCATTCCACACAAGAGACATCTTCTTTACACACAGCACGAAATCGATGTGTTTTCCCGCCCTCTTTTGACTGACAGGACATAATCGGCCCTGATCATCGGATGTTTTTAAACGATACCGATTATGGTCGTGATCCTCTTCTGCTGATTTGCACATGCACAGGAGTCCAAACAGTTCAAGTAAACATTCAAAAAAATTTTGTCTACTTTTGTGAGCAAATAATAGTACATTTATCCTAGTAAACAATTTATATATAAAACATATATACAATTTGTGTTTTAACCACATATCTCATGAATTAATTTAGTCCAGAACTTAAAACTTCGAATTTAATATCAATTTCTAATAAGTTACTTTTTGCTGAAAAGTTTAGTTTTTGTCCTATTCACTGAACCACTAAATATCTTTTTTCCCCAGTGTACAGTTGTACTACAGCAGACTAATTAATATTACCTAATGATACTTCGATAGATACCGTACAATACAGAATTCTTTCATATTCCTGTAATAATCGTAATAATCAGTGTAGCCTGCTAATTATAACGGCATGTTCAGTTTAATGCTAGTCATTACTTAGCATGTCTACAGTGCTAGTTCCTGTGGTAGTGTCCTCAATATAATGCTAGTTTTCTGCTTAGCATGTTTAGTATAATCCTAGTTCCTGTACAATCCTGTTTACGGTAATGATAGTTCATTGAGTTTATTTTCATGCAATAAAATGTCGTTTACTGCAAAGCAGGTTTCTAGATTAGCATGTGTGCTATCATACTATTTTCTGGACCTTTTTCTTAAGTTTTGTCATCGTAAACCTATGTCTCAAACATTACATATACAGTAGCCCCATGATAATCCGTTTCCTGTGAGAAAAAGGTGCGGTGAAAAAGTATTTGCCCCCTCCCGATTTCCGATGTGTTTTTTTTTGCATGTGTCACAGCAAACGGTTTCATTCTTTCAATGACCCTCAGGATTTTCTGGTAGAGAGCAGAATTCATGTTTCGGTCAGTCATTTCAAGTCACCCTTTGCGGCCCTGATGGAGCACAGCATCCTCACACCATCATCTTACCACCACCGTGTTTGACTGTATATATGATGTTCTTGGTAAAATATGTTAGCTTTACACCAGATGTAATGAGACCCATGTCTTCCAAAAAGCTCCCAACTCATCAGTCAACAGAACATTATCCCAAATGAGCATCAATGTATTTTATTTTATTTATTTTTTCAAATGTGAGAGGAGGCTTTATGTTCCTCTTGATTAGCTCTGGTTTTTGTCAACTCTTATGCATTGCATTTCTGCCCAGTTTCTTTCTAAAAAGAAAGAATCATAAACACTGACCTTATCTGAGGTGAGCAAGGTCTGCAGATCCCTAGACGTTTGTCTGGGTTCTTTTGTGACTTGCCGAATGAGCGGTCAGTGTGCTCTTGGAGGAATTTTGGTAGGCTGGACACTTCTGGGAAGCTTCACCACTGTTCCAGTGTTTTCACCATTTGGAGATAATGGCTCTCACTGTGATTCGCTGCAGTCGTGGAGCCTTAGAAATGCTTTTATCCAGACGGATTAATTAAATAATTAATCGATTAATTAAATAAATAATCAAACGGTTATTTCAATAACTTTCCTTCTCATCCTTTCCGGAATTCATTTTGATCGCTGGCACAGTGTGCTGCTTGTTAGCATTTAGCCTACTTATTTTAAGTGATGTTTAGATGCAACAGGGCTGGCGGTTATCAAGCTCGAGTGTGTGTATCTAATTGAATGCAATTATCAGTTAATCCTGGTTAATTAGTTGATTGTGTAACTAAGGGGGCAATTACTTTTTTTTTTTTTTTACACATAGACAGCTGGTGTTGGATAACGTAATAAATGAAACAATCACTTAAAAACTACATATTGTATGTATATTGTTGTTATTGTCTTATATTAAACTGTTGTTTGAATATCTAAAGCAATTAAGTTCGACACCTCAAGAAACCAGGGAAAGGGCAAATACTTTTTCACGGCACCGTAAACTAATAACTTGAATAGTAAAAATAACCTTATATTAAATTAGATTTTAAATATGGCTATAAAACGATAATTATCATTCAGAAAGGACATAGTTTTGGAGCTAACCTTACTAGAAAAAGAAAAGTCTAAAAGGGAGATTGAGAATTGTGCATTACGTCTCATTACAAAGATTTGGCTCATAATTAAAAAAAAAAAAAAAATGACTATGTGAGTGTGTCGTTATATTTTGTCAAGAAATGTAAACACGGTTTAATTAACTGATATACAAAGAACTCACTGAAGTGTGCATGCTTTAATTGACAGTTTGATGTATGCAGATGTTATCAGGATTTAATCGAGTCTATGGAAATGACAGGATATAAATACTATGCCGTGTGTGCGTGTGTGTGTGTACGTGCGGGTGTGAGTGTGTGCATGTGTAAGATGCCGCTCCCTCCATTCCAGTCGCCATAGCAACCGTCAGACTCCTGCAGCACACAGCAGTTTCTCTTTTCCCCCATCCCACCCCCCTTGTCCCATCCCCCACTTGCGCCAAATCTCTGTCTCACACTCGTTCTTTTTCGTCTGTCTCTCGCTTTCTGCATGGGTAAGGGTTACGATGCGGGGTGTGGTTAGCGTTAGCGTTAGGGGCGGAGTTAGAGCTCGTAGCTTTAATTAAAAGTTCGGTCAATATGAAATCTAAATTTCCAAATTTCACTCACTTCATAGTTACTATAAAATAAATTGTGACGTTGGGATGATGTACGATGTATATATATACAGTATACACATACACACACACACACACATACACACACCACGTTTCAAGATATACCTCATTTCAACATATACAATACCTCATTTCAAAAGATTGTGGACCTCATTTTAGAATAAACTTAATGTGAACATTCCTCATTTCAACACACATCTAATCTCAACATAGATCTCATTTCAACATAAACCTAATTTCAACGTATACCTCATCTCAAGATGTACCTCATTTTAACATTTACCTCATCTCAAGATATACCTCATTTTAATATTTACCTCATCTCACAATATACCTGATTTCAACATATGCCTAATTTCAATGTATACCTCAATTCAATATGTACCTCACCTCAAGATATACATTATTTCAGCAATTACCACATTTCAGCATGCGCCTAATTCCAACGTATATCTCCTTCCAACATATATCTCAAGATATCCTTCGTTTCAACACGTCTAATTTCAACATATACCACATATCAAAACAGACCTCATTAAAACATAAAACTAATTTCAATTTATACCTCATTTCATTGTATATGTCACGCTCTCGCCGGCAGATGGCGCTGCGGTGTCGATATGCACGGGCGGCTGCAGAGAGCGCGCGTACACGAGATTGAACTGTTGCCTATGGACACGTGCCTTTGTTTTGGCTTTGGTTCTCTTCCTGTTTAAGCATTGGTTGATGTTCAAGGGTGTGTCGTTATTGATCCCAGCTGTCTGTGTTCTAGCTTGATTATGTTTGGTATTTATAGCCCTCGTGTTACTTTGTACTTCACGCAGTATTACTTTAGTAACCGAATGGTATGGTGAACGCGTTACGTATGCTAAGCGGTCATGTTTTCGTGTCCTGCTCTCGTTCCATGCCTCGACTTTAGTTTCCTGTTTATCCTCGATGA
Source organism: Ictalurus furcatus (assembly GCF_023375685.1). Taxonomy (NCBI): domain Eukaryota; kingdom Metazoa; phylum Chordata; class Actinopteri; order Siluriformes; family Ictaluridae; genus Ictalurus; species Ictalurus furcatus. The sequence continues at coordinate 23,649,160 of NC_071269.1, forward strand.
TCTTGTCCTGTATAGATCGCGTTTTATGTGTCATGATTTCTGTTCGTAAATAAAGACGTTGATCTGCGCTTGCTTCTGCCTCTGCTCCCATTTTGTAACAGTATACCTCATTTCATTTAAACAGCGCCTAACTAATTTTACTGTATGTCTCATACACCTCATTTCAGTATATACCTTTTCAAACATTATTTCAATTCATATATATACATAAAATATACTAAAAACTATAGACCTATGGTACATATACAAAATGCATACACTGTTATGATAATTCACTGTGTGAATTTCAACACAGACAATTTTGTTGTGTGTAGACTTATAATGATGTATTTGGAAATACGGAACAATCATGGCTAAAGTAGTTGAAAAATGACTAAAAGGTAAGATAAAAAAAATATGAATCATCTGAACCTCCATTTTGTTCTGCCTTTCTTACTCACTATGGATCTGTGAGCAGAAGAATGACTTTGATTTAACGGAAAAGGCCATCTGAGTGGAATGGACAATCTCTGTTCAAAAATGCACTGAGTACTGTGGTAAAATGTGCGGTTTCATGGGTCTGATCTCTCAAAAGCTTGAGTGTGAACATTTCCTGGAACAAGTGAAGAATGTAAACATGGAATAAAACCCCTTTCAGCTCTGCGTCAATGGAATATCACTCAGTATAGGTCCTTTTTAACATACACAGCCTCTCAAACACTTTAGGACATTACTGTCACACACACACACACACACACACACACACACACGTGCGCGTACACAATCTTCACTCATAATGCTACTACTGTACTGTAAAATAATGGGGCTACAGTCAGGTCTAAATGTTAATGTGTGCACCCCCTTTAATTGTTTTTTTATTACACCATGCATCAAATACTAATATAATGACATTATGTTCCAATGTTACACATTATTCTTCATTAAGTCCAGTATAGTGTGCTCTGATTGGCTGAGATCAGTAGAAAAAAGCAAGACAGTGAGGAATGTATTAACTGGGTCCAATTCAGGGAGGAATAATATTACAGTGTATAATATTACAGAGGTTTTACTATACCAAGCTTTAGTTTTTATTAAATGTTAAGCAAAGTTTAAAGAGTAAAGGGTAAAGGAAGATGTGATCTTTATCTTTTAAAATGCCAACATATACCTCATTTCACCATATACCTCATCTCAACATACTGTATACCTCATTTCACCATCTGCATACCTCATTTCACAATATACCTCATTACAACATCTGCATACCTCATTTCACCATATACCCCATTACAACATCTGCATACCTCATTTCACAATATACCTCATTACAACATCTGTATACCTCATTTCACCATATACCTCATTAAAACATCTGCATACCTCATTTCACCATATACCTCATTACAACATCTGTATACCTCATTTCACCATATACCTCATTACAACATCTGCATATCTTATTTCACCATATACCTCATTAGAACATCTGCATACCTCATTTCACAATATACCTCATCTCAACATACTGTATACCTTATTTCACCATATACCTCAACATCTGTATACCTCATTTCAAGATATAGCTCATTAGAACATCTGCATACCTCATTTCACCATACACCTCATTACAACATCTGTATAACTCATTTAACCATATACCTCATTAGAACGTCTGCATACCTCATTTCACCATACACCTCATTACAACATCTGTATACCTCATTTCACCATATACCTCATTACAACATCTGCATACCTCATTTCACAATATACCTCATTACAACATCTGTATACCTCATTTCACCATATACCTCATTAGAACATCTGCATATCTCATTTCACCATATACCTCATTTCACAATATACCTCATCTCAACATACTGTATACCTTATTTCACCATATACCTCAACATCTGTATACCTCATTTCAAAATATAGCTCATTAGAACATCTGCATACCTCATTTCACCATACACCTCATTACAACATCTGTATACCTCATTTCACCATACACCTCATTACAACATCTGTATAACTCATTTCACCATATACCTCATTAGAACATCTGCATACCTCATTTCACCATACACCTCATTACAACATCTGTATACCTCATTTCACCATATACCTCATTAAAACATACTGTATACCTCATTTCACCATATACCTATTACATCTACATACCTCATTTCACCATACACCTCATTACAACATCTGCATACCTTATTTCAGCATATACCTCATTAAAACATACTGTATACCTCATTTCACCATATACCTATTACATCTACATACCTCATTTCACCATACACCTCATTACAACATCTGTATACCTCATTTCACGATATAGCTCATTACAACATCTGTATACCTCATTTCACGATATAGCTCATTAGAACATCTGCATATCTCATTTCACCATACACCTCATTACAACATCTGCATACCTTATTTCAGCATATACCTCAGTATAACATCCGTATACTTCATTTCACCATATATATATATATTTTTTACCATTTTACATATACGTCATCACATGCACCTCATTTTAATCCAAGCTTACAGTGTAAATTCATCAGCCTGTTCCAGGAGCACTATTAACAGACCTGTATGTTTATTTAATCAGTTGTTTAACTCTCTAAATGTCACTCAGATGTCAGTGTTCATCGTAAGGCTTGTGAATGAACACCAAGATTACACAGCTAATGAGAGAATGTGCAGTGATCTTGGTTACCACGCTGAAGTTGCTTTCCTATAATAGCCGTCCCAAAATGTTTTGTTTGTCTTATTCCACGGCACGTCAACGATAATTACAGTTTTTATTAAACGTAGGAACAAAACCTCAGCAGCTTTAAACAGTCGTTTTCTCACCAGCCTTCCTTTTTTTCTAACTCTCTTGAATTTAATTAGACAAAAAAAATAAAAAATGCAGCTTGTCATGTCACAAAGAAACTGTGAAATGTACCTACTGCTCAGCCGTCTCTACAATACGTACTGATCAGTAAGCATGAATACGATTCTGACAGCTCAGGATCCACAGTGTCCAGTGTTTCCTTACTGCAGAATCGAGCTGGAAGCAGTAAGACATCCGAGGATTTCTCGCCCTACTGTTTTATGAATACTGAAAATCCGGACGTTTCACTCTTTCGGCGTACTGCTTTTCGCCTACTGTGTAGTAGGGTAGTAGGGATATTCATACGCAGTCGATGTTACAAAGCGCCGACACCGGAGACTCCTCGAACGTCCGTAAAGTTTAAATAAACGTCTCCTTACAGAACACGTCACCACATCAGTGATTCAATGTATTTCTTTGCTAAATAACAGCATGCTCATTATTAGAGCATAAGCTTGTGATGAATGAGTCGTTACTATAGAAACGATAACGTATTAGAACGAAGACATTAATAAAAACCTGTGATCTGCGTCACAGCCAAAACTACTGTCAGAGCTGCTGTTATGGGAAATGACTTTATTTATTTATTTACTTACTTTACTTTACTTTACGACTAGTCACAATCCAGAATCCAGCACTGCGGTATAATTCAATATACAATAGCAGGATCTGGTGTGCATAATGGGATTAATTTGCTGTTGTGTGTGTGTGTGTGTGTGTGTGTTTTCAATAGAAATGCCACTAATTCCCTGTCATTAAGCTAAATTAGCACTAATGAACATGTCATAGAAATCCACAAACCTCCTGGAGTGCTCACTATTTAGCAGTGGGGTCTGGTGTCCTGTCGGCTCAGGCTGTCGGTTTTCATTTCGTGCTTTTTTTTTTTTTACATTTATTTTAAACTCCACGATCTATCATCGCTTCATCTCACTAATGATGGATGTATGTAAATGGAAACAGAGCCCCGTCGTGTAGAATCAACCTTCTGTATAAAGTACATTTTGTTTTTGTTGCGTATCCGTACGTAAATCGACGCGACA
>NC_071269.1:23655574-23660574 GCF_023375685.1 Ictalurus furcatus
ACTACAATCCAATGTGACATAAGTTGTTTGGAAGGGTTTCAAGAAAAAAGCCTCTACTCTCATCCAAAAACAAACTCGAGCGTCTTCGGTTTGCAGACACTACTGGAACTTCAAATGGGATCGGGTTCTACGGTCAGATGAAAGCAAAATAGAGCTTTTTGGCAATAAACACCAGAGGTAGTTTTGGAGCACACAGAGAGGTAGCCATATGGAAAAGTACCTCATGCCCACAGTTAAATATGGTGGTGGATCTTTAATGTTTTGGGGCTGTTTTTCTGCCAGAGGACCTGAACATTTTGTTAGGATACATGGCATCATGAACTCTATCAAATATCAACAGATATTAAATGAAAACCTGACTGCCTTTGCCAGAAAGCTTCAAATGGGCCGTGGTTGGATCTTCCAGCAGGACAATGATCCAAAACATACATCAAAATCAACACAAAAATGGTTTACTGACCACAAAATCAAGGTCCTGCCATGACCCTCCCAGTCCCCTGACCTGAACCCCATAGAAAACCTGTGGGGTGAACTGAAGAGGAGAGTCCACCAGCGTGGACCTCGAAATTTGAAGGATCTGGAGAGATTCTGTATGGAGGAACGGTCTCAGATCCCTCACCATGTACTCTCCAACCTCATCAGACATTATAGGAGAAGACTGAGAGCTGTTATCTTTGCAAAGGGAGCTAGCACAAAGTATTGACTAAAAGGGTGCCAATAATTGTTGCACACCTATATTTAACGAAGATATTTTTTATTTTTTATAAACGTGTGTTGTGTTTGCAATCGTTTGATATCCATGAGAGCATGAGAGCATGTTTGTGATTTTTTTAAACAAACGATCAAAAGTTTAAACAATAAAGACAAAAAAAAATGTCACTGCCTTCTTTGCTCATATTTACCAAGGGTGCCAATATTAGTGGAGGGCGTGGTATATATAAATATATACAACTAAATGCATGGGGTGGGACCCTGACAATGTGGAGTTTGTAGACCATCACCACACACACACACACACACACACACACACACACACTTCAACAACATACAGTATTTAATGTATTGTTAATAAAATAAAATAAAAATTGACATTCTAAATATACAAATAAATAAATAAATAAATAAAACAATACATGGTAATTATAACAACAACAACAAAAACAATAATAATAATAATAATAATAATAATAATAATAATAATAATAATGTCCTAGTTATAATTTGCCTTCTTTAGATGCAAGATTGATGTATATCTTTATTTTATTTATCCATCCATCCATTTTCTGTACCACTTATCCTATACAGCATCACGTGGAGCCTGGAGCTTATCCCAGCGAACTTGGGGCACAAGGCGGGTGACACCAGTCCATCGCAGGGCACACACACACTCACACACCTATTCACACACTATGGACAACCCCCAGTGCACGAGGAGAACATGTAAACTCCACGCACACGGGGCGGAGGCGGGATTCGAACCCCCAACCCCAGAGGTGTGAGGCAAACCTGATCACCAGGAAGCCACCGTACCCCCATGCTTCTTAAAATTAATATCAACAGATATCAGAATAATTCTAAATATTATTACATTAGTGTTACTGAAGACACACCAAACTATCATGAATATCATGCTGCGTCTCGTTTAGGAGGAGGCCGGCTAGGTAGGCAAGAATTTTATGGAGAATAATAAAGTTTGTTTATAGATATATTGGTTTTAAAAAAAAGGATATTGTGATAATATCGTAAATTATGATTGGATGTTAGATAATTAGCAGCGTATGTAAAAATAAATTGAATAAATAAATAAAAAAATATGTTATACACGGTGTATATATAAAGGGTCTGTATGGAGCACCACGCCTTCACGTAGCACACCAGTGTCTCTCTCACACACCCCATCATGCATCTGACACATTTTCTTTCCTACACACACACACACACACACAAGTGATCATCAAACGCATCCATTGTTCTTCTCTCTCTGATGCATGTAACAAACATGCCTTACCTTTACAGGTAATGATGAGGTCGAGCCGTTTTGTCCTCTTCCTCTTACACTACAGTGACACACCTTTCTCTCTGTCTATCTGTCTATCTGTCTGTCTGTCTCTCTCTCTCTCTCTCTCTCTCTCTCTCGTTCTCAGTGCGTCTCTGGTCCAGTGGGTGGTTCACACCTTCTGCCGTGATGCTGCAGTGATGGAAAAAATACACTCTCTTCCTCTTCTCTCTCTCTCTCTCTCTCTCTCTCTCTCTCTCTCGCTCTCTCTGTCACTCTCTCTCTGTCTCTCACTCTCTCTCACCTCATTCCCCCAATCTCGGTCCTCCCTTCTCCCTTCCCCTCCTCCCTTCTTCTTCCCTCCCACTCATCCATATTTCTCTACTGCTTCCCGTATAACGATGACATCATCACTTCTTCCTTAGCAGGGCTCTCTCTCTCTCTCTCTCTCTCTCTCTCTCTCTCTTTGTATTACTGAGCCCCTCCCTTTTCTCCATCTCTTTGCTGCTCCAGTGGTTTTCTTTCGGTTTTTATTCTTCTTTTTCAATACAGATTTCAAAATTATTTTTCAAATGAGTATTGTACTATTCGGAGAATTTATTTATTTCTTTATTTTTTGTATATTTAAAAATACATATGTTATATTCTGAGTACATATTTATATAAACTAAACATATTTTTAGAACGATTATTTACTTATTCCTTATTCAAGAAATGAATTGGAAGATCTTTAGTTTGTATTTTTTTTTTTTAATTTTTCATTTTTTTATACTGAAATTAAATTATGTACATCTATGTATATGTTTTTTTTAGATGCATTTATTTAGCCAGACATGTTTTTATCTCTCTATATCTTATTGTATACATGCATTTTATCATTTTTAATTGTAAAAACTTAATAATTTAATGGTATTTATTTCATTATTTCATTTATTATTATGTTATATGAAATGGAGAAAAACGATGTTGCAAAGCTAAAAACATGACATTGAAGTGAAATAATTTTTGCGCTACACTTCTTCAGTGCATCACAAATAATTTGTGGATTTGTGGGTGTGGTCCAGCGTCTGGAGTTTTAAGGTGGAAGAATATAGTTCCAACTATAAATATGACAAAGGTGCAAGAGTTGGTTTGTTTTATTTCTTATTTGTACAAATAACCTGGAAGGTATGCAAAGCATGATAAAAAAAAAAAAGGTTTAATCCATGACCTCAGCACATGTGTATGATTTGACTGAGAAAATCTGTTTGGAAAACTGCATTATGGTCCGGAATGCTGTTTTTTCCTTGCATGGACCTCCCGTTAGTCATATTTTAAACATTCCCAAGCATCCCTTCACTCCAACACCATCTCAGACTGTTCAGAAAGAAGCGGCAAGTGCTAGCACATCCTGTATGCTAATGCTGCATTCAGCTTGCCTCGGAAGTGGGGGGTCGGCGCTTGGAATTCTGTCATTTTTGGCCTATTCAAGCTACAAAGTGAGGAAAAAAACATAGATGGCTTCCTGTTCGTCTTTTGCTAGCAACAAGTTATCCAGCTAACTGTGATGAATGATGTATGTCTCTATGGTGATTGATCTAAATGCTGTGAGCAGCCATGTTGATTTGACATGACTTGCTAATCTGAGTTGAGGAGACCATCCCTAGGTGTTTTCTTGGTAGTTTAATTAGTCAGATCTCGGCAATGACGAGTTATGACCTTTAGTTGAATGGATCATGAGCCTAGCTGGTTCTGGGGCGGAGCTTTGTGTAGATTGGTGGGAATAAGGGGCAGGTTTAACAGACCTGTTGATGTAGGCGGAGTCATCTTGGAAGAGACCACGCCCATCCGGATAGGAAAAAAGGTGATCATTCAGGAGAAGTGCAGTATTGATTTGAGGCGACGCTTCACACTAAGAGGACGAGTGGAGGCAAACCATGACAGTAACAATAAATAAATGAATAAATAAATAAATAAATAAATAAATGCCCCCCTCCCCATCAGACACACAAAACACAGAACAGTTCTCATAATATTACACTAACAACTTCTGAAAATGTTGTTGATATGCCATGATATGCCATTATTCTGTGTCGTGATATATCATCATATGTTGTTACAGCACAGTAGATATTTAGAAAAAGAACATTTATGCTTAAAAGGCATTGCCCCACCCCCTCCTCCATTTTAACACACTGTCCAGTAAAGACAGATGGACAGATGGAGGGAGCATGCCAGTGTGTGTGTGTGTGTGTGTGTGTGCGCACATGGTGGGGGGTGATGGTGACTTTGTTGTGGGTGTGAGATGGGAGATGGAGTGAAAGTGTGCAGGGTCAGAGCTCAGTGTTAACCACTGAAGCGGAAATGGTATTACAGAGGAGTGGGTACTTCCATATATATATATATGATGACACTGCACTTCTAATGATTATAGAAAGAAAGAAAGAAAGAAGTCGAGAGAAAAAATGTAAAAGACATAAAAAGGAGTTGAAAAGAAAGACAGAAAGCAATAGATAGATAGATTGAAAAGAAATAAATAAAGAAAGAAAGTAGTGGAGAAAGAGATAAAAGAAAAGAAAAAGACAAAAAAGAAAGACATAAAAAAAGATGTAGAGAAGAAAGAAATCGATCGATCGATCGATAGATAGATAGATAAGAAAGAAAGAAAGAAAGAAAGAAGCAGAGGAGAGAAAAATGCAAAAGAAATGAAAAAGTAGAAAAGAAAGGCAGAAGTGATAGATAGATAAATTGACAGATAGATGAGTAGATAGATAGATAAGAAAGAAAGAAAGAAAGAAAGAAAAAATAAAAATAAATAAAAATATATAAAGAAGAAAGGAATAGACAGATAGATAGATAGATAGATAGATAGATAGATGTAAAAAGTCTACACACCCTTGTTAAAATGGCATGTTTTATGATGTAAATATGAAACCTAGATAAATCAGGTCAGATCTTTTACACCTTTAATGTGATATATCAGCCAACACAATTCAAGTGAAAATCAAATTTATTAAAAAAAAAA
>NC_071269.1:23665574-23708074 GCF_023375685.1 Ictalurus furcatus
ATAAATTAAGAAAGAAAAAGAAATACAAATTATTTAAATGGACAGAAAGACTAAATCTAACAAAGAAACAAACTAATAAATAAATGAAAGAAAGAAAGAAAGAAGGAAAGAAGCATAGAGATGCTTTGAGTTGTGTCCATCACACATCAAGGTGGAAACAAACAAACCTGAAAAATCGTTCTCAGTAGTTTCTTTATAGTTTCTTTTCTTTTTTTTTTCTCTATATTGTTTCCTCCGTTAGTGCCTGTGACTATAACTCCGATTACATTTGCACTTCAGTGACACTGACTTTGTTTCAGTGTTTTCACCTGAACTATTGTTTAAACACGTTCACCTCGTCCACCGTGCCGCGTGTGAGACGGCTCTGATCGGGGTCGGGGACGAGTTGATGTAGTTATGTATAATCCACGGCCGTGTCTTCTGTGTGCTCCTTCACTGCTTCAGCTATGAGTCACAGTGACTCAGCTCAGAGGAACACTTCACCACCTGCACACTCTTACACCGAAGATAAACAACACATAAACAACCCCATGCCTCAGAAAAGCTACAATGAATCATCAGCTGGACTGTTTAAACAACACTTTCAAATCTAAACGTGCTTTCAGATAAGAATTTGGAGCCAAAAATGTAATGTCGGACGGCTTAGAAGGTCAGCTGCTTTCATGTGAGCAGCATTTTTGTGAGGAAACACGAACAGCTCCTGACCAGTAGCACTGTGGCTAACATTACTAAAACACTGATCAATGCCAAGGATACTGTCAGGACTGCTTCTTCTGGGAGTCGATAACTCCGTTTGTCGTGCGCTTAGATTTTTTAAACTTTGCAGACTTTTCACATTCACAAACAGCTTTATAACACACTACATGAAAGGGAATATTTGACAAAATATAATAGGTGCACTTTAAGAGTGGAGATGCTGCATGGAGTTGAAACGCTGTAAAACAGCGCCATCTGCTGGTTATACCAGAGTAAAAACAACAACAACAACAACAATATCTGCCCATACTTACAATACATAATTACACATTTCAAAAAATTGTGAACACAAATAACAACGATCTGTATGTACAAGATACCTTTAGAACAGCGAAGATTTAATATGATAAATATTTATAAAGCTGTTTTAATGATATACGTAAATTTGTTATTGTGTAAATAAGTAGTCCTTCACTGAAACTGCCAGGCACAAAGACCTTCTCATGCTAGGTAATGTAGTTAGCTATCTGTGCGTGTTTGAATATGGATAATACACATTTGAGGATGAGCGCCCCTGGCACGACCTCAGTAAAATGTTTCAACACGCTGGAGTAAACAAAGACTTGTATAAAACGATGCGTCTCATTTATCTTCCTAAAAACCCATGAACTAGTTTGCTAACACTAACTGCCTATATTTAACTAAGCCTGTTTTTTTTTTTAGCTTAGCATTTAGATTTTAGTAACGAACATAATTGGCTAGCAAGTACGTCAAATTCTGGCTAATGGTAAATATTGCAATGTTACACAGACTGAATGATGTGCTCAGGCAAAACTGTAGATTCTTGAAAACCACATGGAAATATGACTAACTTAATTTCGTCAGTTCAAAACATTTACTTTTTACTTTTTAATACTTGGGTACATTTAAAAGTAGCAACTTTTTTTTTTTTTTTTTTTTTTACTTTGAGATGTTTTGGCTGGATACGTCCACTTTTAATCGAGTAAGATACTTTCATTAAGTGCTGACTTTGACTTATATTTCAATATTTCAACTGATGTCTTTATGAGTTTGTTGATTGTTTTGCCACTTATTTTTGTCTCCACTGACGGTGATTGGACTGTTCCCTAGCCAATCATATTAAGTCGCATTGAGTGCCAACAGTAGAACTGGCACCAACTGCACCAATCATGTCGTTTGGGGAGATGTAGAGGAGCATTTAGCATTTAACATGTTATCATCAATGTTACAACACCAGAACATGTAACTGACCCTGAAAGAAGGGAGTCAGCCTTGACCAATTATGTCCAAAGTCCAACCCCAGGGCCAAATGTGGCCTGCGTACATACCGTATGGCCCACGGCTTCTCTCTTAGATTGTGTCATATGAGGCCTGCATGTTGCAATTTTTCTTTTCACCTGACGGTGGCAGCAGATTGTATTAACACAGTTAACTACTGTAATATACAAAAGTGAGGGAAGCAAGAACTGCAAGAACTCACAGCAAGAACTGACCAATCTGGTGCAGTCCATGAGGATGATATACACTGTAGGACTTAAAGCAGCTGGAGGCAACACCAGATACTGACTGTTCCTTCTGATATCGACCCATCCTTTGTTCAGGGACTCATTACTCCATTTCTGTTCTTCAAACGTCTGTGAAACTTGTTCAGTTTATGTCTCAGTCGTTGAATCACTTTATGTTCATACAAATATTCACACATGTTAAAAGACTTGCTGGAAATGAAAGCACATATGTATGTATTTTTATTGTGAGTGCTTTGTCCATATAACACTAGCTTATATATATATATATATATATATATATATATATATATATATATATATATATGTTAGCCAGGTACATTTACTCTACTCACAGTACAGTTTAGGGAGGTAATAGTACTTTTACTAGATTATGATTTTTTCAGTCCTCATTCCGCCTCTGCTTTTAAGCCGGTTTGAATGAGTGAAGCTTTATCAGGACCGTAGACGTCATGGGGACTAAAGCCCTTTCCCCCCTACATGGAAAACACATTGTTTTAGCTAATCATCAAAAGTGAGTCAGTGGTGAAAAGTAGAAAAACGAAACTTGAATAAGACCGAAAACCGCCTCCTCCTACTCCTCCTTAGTGGACTGAACATTACTAAACCGGATCATTCTCTGTCTGCAGGAAAAGAAACACAGACCATCAGCCAAGCAAGAAAAATAGGTTTCAGTTCTCTTTTCTCCATCAGATTCATAATGAACATCTGTACCTTATATAAGTCATTTTCTGCTCTCGCTTCCCTTCGCATTTTTATATTTCACAGTAAACTTAGGGATAAATGAATGACACGAACATGTAACACGTAAAGTACAGAATTTGATGTGAAACAGAACAATAATGATATGAACAATAGTTACATTATAAACGATATAATAAATTCATAAAATATAATGTCTGTTATGTCCACATGCTTGTGACGTTTTTGCATCTTTAAAATAAAAGTCATCATTTCAGGAAGAAAAAAAAAAAAAAGTATATATATATACTGTGCATAAGTATTCGCGCCCTTGATCTTTACACATATTGTCATGTTACAACCTGGACTTTTAAGGGTTAAAAAAAAAGATGCAATTTTGCTAAATTATTTACAAATGAAAAAAACAACAACATAAAACACTGTGATTGCATAAGTATTCACCCCCACTGTTGTGAAACCAATAATTTAATTATGAAACCAACAATTTAATGAATATATATATATATATATATATATATATATATATATATATATATATATATATATATTTAATATATTTATATATTTATATTTATATTTATTTATAAATATATTTATATATTTATATAATATATATTTAATATATATATTTAATAATATAATGAATATATATATATATATATATATATATATATATATATATATATATATATATATATATATATATATATAAATATACATCCATCCATCCATATATATATAATGTCTTTTATGTCCACACGCTTGTGATTGTGATATACTGTGATTGCATAAGTATTCACCCCCACCGTTGTGAAACCAATAATTTAATTCCGGTGCAACCAGTTTCCAAACAGAAGTCACACAGTTAGCTGAATGACATTGACCTGTGTGTAATTAAGGAGCCAAGTGATCCCAGTATAAATACACCTGTTCCTGGAAGACCCTAGAGCTTGCTAGAGAAACAACCCTAAAATAACATTATCATGAAGACCAAGGAGCGATCAAAAGTTTGGCACAAAATGATCAATCACGGTTTTGTCATAAAAAATATTCCCAAGTTTCAAAATCCAGAACAATAAAATCATTAAAAAAAATAAAATAAATTTAAAAAATGGAAAGTTGATCACACAACTGTTACTTTGTCTAAAGATAACCATCTATTAAAAGTCTGTGACTGGGTAAAGAGGGGATTAGACAGATAAGTAAACAGTTTTCTAAAAAAAAAAAAAAATGAAATAAAAAAGTATGGTATAATATAGAACCCCAATTCCAAAAAAGTGTAAAATGTACATAAAACTCGTAGAAATATGCCACAGAGATTACTTAGAGTTAGAATGGTGCATTGATTTTCTTCATTTCTGTTGTGCACGCCTGCAAATAACTCAACAGTCCCGAGTACCTGGTGAATAATGGCTAACTCAGCCACGTTAAATGAAGTGAGATCATTAAAATCATTGCTTAAATGGTGCTATAGTAAAACACACAGTCTGAGAAATATTTTTAAAAAACATTCACTATTGTTGAAATAATTGTTAGATGACCTGACGGCTATTCTAATCCATCACCGCCCTTCTTAAACGTCCTTTCTGATTGAGGGTCAGTAGTTTCTCTGCTATAATTTAAATGTTATTACCATTTCTGATCTTGTGTGTGAGTGTGTGTGTGTGTGAGTGTGTGTGTGTGAGTGTGTGTGTGTGTGAGTGAGTGCATGTGAGTGTGTGCGTGTGAGTGTGTGTGTGCATGAGTGTGCGTGTGTGTGTGAGTGTGTGTGTGTATGAGTGTGTGTGTGTGAGTGTGTGAGTGTGTGTGTGTGTGTGAGTGTGTGTGTGTGTGTGAGTGTGTGTGTGAGTGTGTGTGTGTGTGAGTGTGTGTGTGAGTGTGTGTGTGTGAGTGTGTGTGTGTGTGAGTGAGTGCGTGTGAGTGTGTGCGTGTGAGTGTGTGTGTGCATGAGTGTGCGTGTGTGTGTGAGTGTGTGTGTGAGTGTGTGTGTGTATGAGTGTGTGTGTGTGAGTGTGTGAGTGTGTGTGTGTGTGTGAGTGTGTGTGTGAGTGTGTGTGTGTGTGTGTGAGTGTGTGTGTGAGTGTGTGTGTGTGTATGAGTGCGTGTGTGTGAGTGTGTGAGTGTGTGTGAGAGTGTGTGTGAGTGTGTGTGTATGAGTGTGTGTGTGAGTGTGTGAGTGAGTGTGTTTGTATGTGTGTGTGCTGTGAGTGTGCTGTGAGTGTGTGAGTGAGTGTGTGTGTGACTGTGTGTGTGTGCTGTGAGTATGCCTATCAGAGAGGAAAGCGAAAGTATTTCCTGTCTTGCTTTCTCTTTCATTTTGAGCTCGAAGTACAGCGCACACTTTGGAGTGCACATGTGAACACACGCTCTTCCGTCTCAGACAAACCGTAAGTTCTCGTTAAAAAGCTTTCCTCGCATTCTTTCAGATCTCGCCTGAAATGTACTATTTCGACATTTCTAGACGTGAACTCTCCAAGTAAAACGACCGAAACTAGAGCTTTGTGCCCGAGGTCATGTGACAGCGTGTTTTCCGGATCCTTCTCTGGCTGCGTGTAGAAGAAAACGCTCAGGATGTTATTGATGTGGGTTTTTAATTGTCCACAGATGGAGCAGAAGGAGAGCCCGATGCGTCTGAGGGAATGGCTGATCGCGCAGATCAACAGTGGGAAGTACGCCGGACTGAGCTGGGAGAACGAGGAGAAAACTTTATTTAAAATCCCGTGGAAACACGCAGCTAAGCAGGACTACAGGCAGAACGAAGACGCTGCGCTCTTCAAGGTCCCAATGATCGTTAATCAGTTCGTATGAATCCTTCTGATCTCGCGTAACGATCACAAGGGAAGCAATCCGAACACATAAAACATCCTCGGCAAATGAAATCAACAAAGAAACAAATCTAGCTGTTAATTATTAACATGCCGAAGCGCTGAAATGACTCAACTGAACCCTTTAATTTGCTGAATTACTGTACAGATTCTTCAATTAATCCTCATAATAATCTCAATAAATGCTCCTTCCCTTTGGAACTCTCTTCCTCTGGAACTAAGGGAAGCTCAGACCTGTGGCATTTTTAAAGCTCAACTTAGGACTTTATTATTATTATTATTATTATTATTATTATTATTATTATTACTATTATTATTATTATTATTATTTAAAAAGTGGATGGACTCTTAAAATTGACTAAAACACCTACCGTGTTCATTTAACCCCTAAACGGTATAAGAGTATAATTGAATTTTATTTAGTTCATTTACTTGTTACGGGTTAATTTAAACTAGATTCTTAAACGTTAACCGCGTATCAAAAAAAATTCCTCCGTTACCGTGAGTCAGAAACGTACTTTTTCCGTCGTGAAATGAACTTTTAACAGCTTCGAGCGAACGCCTAACTCTGATAACGTTTCCATTTTCTGTTTCGTTACAAAATCGAATGAACTTGAACGGAATGTTAAATGGTTAACTCTTCCACCGGTAGAGGATTAGAAAAAAAAAAAAAGATTAGAATTAGCACTGAATGAATTCTTTTGTTGTTAACATGTATAATAATACGGCCATTTAGAATCAACACAAGGATAAAGACTTAAAGTAATTATTGTATTAACACCTACTGTGTGTGTGTGTGTGTGTGTGTGTGTGTGTGTGTGTGTGTGTATTTGCACATCGATGCATGGGTGTGTTTATTTATGCGTGTGTATATGCGCATGTGTATGTATGTATGTGTGTGTGTCTGTGTGTATGTGTATGTGTGCGCTTTTACACATCAATACATGGGTGTGTTCACTTACGTGTGTATGTGTGTGTATGTGTGTTTGCACATACAGTAACTGTGGATATTTTTTTAACTGTATGTGGCTGCGTGTGTATTTGCACATTTGTACGCATGTGTGTGTGTGTCTATCTGTACGGCTGTGTATATGTTTTACTGTCTAAATGTCTGTGTGTGTGTGTGTGTGTGTATCCATACAGCTGTGTAAACGTATTAATGTCTAAATGTGTGTGTGTGTGTGTGTGTGTGTGTGTGTAGGCGTGGGCAGTGTATAAGGGGAAGTACCGTGAGGGTCGAGACAGAGCCGACCCCTCAGCGTGGAAGACTCGGCTACGCTGCGCCCTCAACAAGAGCTCTGAGTTCCAGGAAGTTTCCGAACGCAGCCAACTGGACATCTCTGAACCGTACAAGGTGTACAGGATAGTGGAGGATACACAAACAGGTGAACACACACACACACACGCACACACAAACACACACACACACACACACACAAATTCAATACTACAGAAGCTGAACATCCAACAATGTTTGACCATAATTCTCATCACTGAGACTTTTTCACATCCAGGAAATGACATCACACTGTTTTGACACATAATTGATTATTTAATTCAGCATGGTGGACTTCCTGAAGGAAATCTGAAGGAAATCCCGTGTGTATATGAGACATGGAGGGGGAAAAAATATTAAACATAAAAAAACCCCCACACATTTATAGAAAAAACCAAGAAAAACCAGTGACGAAAGCACGAGGAATGAAATAATGGATGAAAGATCGAAAGAAAGTAGTTTACATTAAATGGTAAATGGTCTGCACTTATATAGCGCTTTTATCCAAAGCGCTTTACACTGTGCCTCATTCACCCATTCACACACACACTCACACACCAATGGTAGCAGAGCTGCCATGCAAGGCGCTAACTTGCCATCGGGAGCAACGTGGGGTTCAGTGTCTTGCACAAGGACACTTCGGCATGTGGAGTCACGTGGACCAGGAATCGAACCGCCAACCCTACGGTTAGTGCACAACCCGTTCTACCACCTGAGTCACAGCCGCCCCAGAATCGTGTTAAAAACATGATTCTTTAACTTGCAAAACCACAACGAGTTAGGAAGAATTTTACAAAAAAAGAACAAAGTGACGGAAGGAAGAAAGGAAGGAAGGTATGAAGCAGGGTGAGAGTGAGAGAGAAAGAGAAAGTAACCGAGAAAGAGGCACAGAAAACGAGAAACCGCTCGAAAAGAAGAAGTCTGAAAAATCTAAAAAGAAAGAAAGAAAGAAAGAAAGAGAATATGCAGAAAGTTGAGGGATAAACAAATGAAATGGAGAAAAAACAGTACGGATGAAAAAAGACTGAGAGAATGAAAGTACAAAAGAGAGACTGTAAAGTACAAAAAATTGAGAGGAAAAATAAAGGAAAGGGAGGAGAAAAACTGATAAGATTAAAAAAAACAACTGAAATAAAGTAGAAAAGAAATGCAGAAAGAAAGAAAGAAATGACTCTCTCTCTCTGCCTGCCTCTTTCATGAGTCTTTTTTTGTCTCTTATTGTGCTGCTGTCTGTCGCTCTCTCATCATGAGTCTCTCTCTCTCTCCCTGTCTCTCTCATCATGAGTGTCTCTCACTGTCTCTCTCTCTCATCAGGAGTATCTCTCACTCCCTGTCTCTCTCTCTCCCTGTCTCTCTCTCATCATGAGTCTCTCTCTCCCTGTCTCTCTCTCTCATCATGAGTCTCTCTCTCTCTCCCTGTCTCTCTCATCATGAGTGTCTCTCACTGTCTCTCTCTCTCATCAGGAGTATCTCTCACTCCCTGTCTCTCTCTCTCTCCCTGTTTCTCTCTCATCATGAGTCTCTCTCTCCCTGTCTCTCTCTCTCATCAGGAGTCTCTCTCTCCCTGTCTCTCTCTCTCATCATGAGTCTCTCTCTCCCTGTCTCTCTCTCTCTCATCAGGAGTCTCTCTCTCCCTGTCTCTCTCTCTCATCAGGAGTCTCTCTCTCCCTGTCTCTCTCTCCCTGTCTCTCTCTCCCTGTCTCTCTCTCTCATCAGGAGTCTCTCTCTCCCTGTCTCTCTCTCATCATGTGTCTCTCTGTCTTTCAGAAATCACTGTGAATACAGTAAAGGGCAAAGCATACAATGAAGTTCATGTTCAGGTAAAACAACAACAACACACACACACACACACACACACACACACACACACACACACACACACACACAAAGGGCAGCTGGAAATCCCCATTCAATAGCCACAATACATTTGCACAATGACATGAACACCTTGAATGGGAAAGTGAAACTATGAGAAGAACTAAAGTGTTATAGTGACACCTAGTGGATAAAACTGATGTAACATCTCTACCAGTACAAATGTACAGAACCAGATCATTTACTTTACACTGCAGTCTATACTTTACAGCACCTTCGCTGTTCATAGACAACTAGTTCACCCTGAGACATATGATTTTCTAGAACGTTCTTTTGGGGTTCACGGAAATGCCTCTTTCTCTGTGCTGATAAAAGCCTCTCACTCGGTTTAATGAGATTTAATGATTTAATGATTCACACCCCAGGCAGCTGCTGCTTTGTGAAACAGTACAGCTGTCAGTTTAAATTAATTAGCACTCAGAACTTCAGCCTACCCACCCTACTGAAAATGAAAGTAGCTCAGGCTAACTTAGCTTAGCAAGGTTTTACTAGCGACACAAACGAGCACGGATCAGCATGAGATTCTGATTTTAAAAAAAAAAGCGTCTCTCTATACCTGCCTCTTTCATCCCGTCTAATCTGTCTCTCTCTCTCTCTTGCCGTCTTTCTGAAACCACGCAGTTCTGTTTCCCTTTCTTAGAAACTTCAGTATGTTGAGCATCGACCAAACTGGGGTGGGGGGTGGGGGGGTCATGACCCGATGATATTTATTCTACTTAAAATTAGTAACATCACTCAAAACTCTGAAGATGCATTTTGTGTGCTACTGTTTTGAGTCGATGAGTTGTGCGCTGAAGACTTTGAGACTTTCTGACAATCACGTGCATTACAGCGTGTGCATATTCAGATGATCAGGTATAGTGTAAATGTGATTTGAGACACGGGTCGTGTGGGAGACTTTCATTACTGAAGGATTATGTAGACGTGAGAGGAAAATAAAATCAAATGAATTCTAACTGTGTGATGTTTCTATTTTTAGGACGTAATACACGGCAAATCAAATAACAGCACAGTATCAGATGGTTAGTAGAAGACACACACACACACACACACACACACACACTGGACAGTTTGAATTTGTATGTATTTTGTTTGTAAAGTTCAATCTAAACCTCTTGTCATTGATGATACAGTTTTTTATTCCTCACACATAAAAGCACTTGAACACACACACACACTCTCACACACACACACACACACACACACCATGTCTTAATCATGACCTCCGAACTTGACTGCACAAATGCCTTAAAGTATAGGCACCTGTCCAGACGTGGGCATGTTTGAACACTTTGTAGCAAACCCGAAGAAGGAGAAAGAAAAGAAAACAAGTTTTGCATACACGTCTATAAGCGAATATATTCATATGTACGGCTGAGGCCAAAGGTTTCCAAAGTTTTTCTACAAACGTTGAACTCCACACATTTTCTGTCACTAGACATTTCCTGTGTTAAGTTGATTAGGTTCACGTATCATGTCAAAAAAGAATAGCTGAGAGACAGATTTATTTCAGCTTTTATTTTGGTCACGGCTCTTGTTGGAAGTTGTAGAGTTGCAGCCTAGTTGTAATGTTCTGGCTGAGGTGTTGAGGTGTTGCTTCAGCATTTCTGGATAATCCTCCTTCTTCATGACGCCGGTTATTTTTGATGCCCTTGGACAGAAAGACACCCACAACTCGGTGCTGCCACCCCCATGCTTCAAAGCCTCGCCTTTTCCCCCTCCATACATAGAACCGATCATCAGTTCGGTTTTTGTTTCATCTGACCCGAGAAGACTCTGGTGGTGATCACCTGCAGACTTCAGTCTGGATTTTTTTTATCTCTTAAATTAGGAGCTTTTTCCTTTTCACAGCAGCGTAGATCTCTCTTAATGATGGATGTTCATACTTTGATGCATCCAGCTCCTTTAACAGTTCCTTTGTTGTTGTCTTGGTGTTCATTTGAACCTTTTGGGCCAAACGTGGTTCATCCCTGGAGGGTTATTTGTTCGTCCTTCCTGAACCAAGCAGTGTCTGTGTGGTCCCAAGATTTTATATTTGTATACAATTGTTTGTAGAGATGTTCATGGTACCTTCAGTTGTTTGGAAATTGCTCCTAAGGCAAAACTAGATTCATTGTTCTGAGACCATGGCGGAGTTCCTATGGTATCAAGGGCAAAATGGCGTGATCTCTAAAGGGAGGCCTTTTTACAACCACAGGTGCACTCTCGTTAACTGCTGATTATAACAATTGGCCAATCGGAAAGTCAGTTAAAAGTCGTTACATGACTTTCTGGAATCTTCCAGACTCTTTAAGCCTAGTTCACACTACATCGACAGACTCCAACCAACACCAACAGATACGTTTGTCGGGGTTTGTCAGATCAGTGTTAATGTGTTAATACTGTCGGTGTTTGTTGGCGTTGGTCACTGTTTGTTTTCACCAAATGAACACGTTCAATCGGCATTTGTCCGGTTATGGAATGTCTGAGCAATGTGGCGTGGTTTTCCTCTGACCTTGACATGAACCTTTGCCACGATGATGAGACGTCTTCGAAAACTTAGGTGTGCTTAATTGTTGTTTCGGGGTTTTAAAGACGAAACACAGATTATTACCTGTTGTCGAGAAGCAAAGTGTGATCGCTAGGTGTTCACAGGTGAAATGGAATCTGTAAAATTTGTAGTTGGCCTCTGAATGATTTGTGTCACCATCTGAAGTAGTTGTTGAAACTGCTTGGGGGCAAAAGGAGCAAAATTTTGAAAGCTCGTCTGACTGCAGTTCTCGGCATAAAGGTAAACAAACGCCCTGTTTCTCATGTGGCTTCACGCGCAACCTCTTTTGTTCCACTCTTCGTCTTTTCAGGTGAAGAACACCAGAAAGATAACAGTAACCAGTCTGACTGTCCGTAAAAAAAATAAGTAGTGTTTGTTGGGGCAGTGTGAACAGTGTGAAAGTTGTGTTTCCCAACATTCTAAATCCAACGGCTAGAAATACATCTGTCTCTATTAGATCGTTTTAAATGATGTATTTAAATGATCCGACGTGAACAAAGTAGATATATACAAAATAAATATATATATATAGTGGGGGGAATAAGTATTGAACGCATCAACATTTCTTTCCAGTAAATATATTTCCCATGAGTATATTCACGTGAAATTTTCACCAGACATCAGTATTAACTCAAGAAATCTAGAAATATAAAGAATTCACAACATTAAAGACCATAAATGAAGTTATGTGTAATAAAGAGGAATGACACGGGGAAAAAAAGTACTGAACACACTAACTGAAATGTATTTAATACTTAGTGGAGAAGCCTTTGTTTGTAATGAGGGTTCAAGACGCGTCCTGTATGGAGAAATGAATGTTCCGCAGTATTCAGGTGTGATTTTGGCTCGTTCTTCTAAACATATTGTCTTTAAATCTTGTTCAATTGGATTCGAGTCAGGTGATTGACTGGACCGTTCTAACACCTTGATTTTTTATTTTTTTTTTAACTTATTTCCCTCACTGTAGTAACAGGATTCGTGTGAAAAACTGAGATTGAATACCTTTAGCCTATGTGTATGTCAACATTTAACCTCAACAGTATTGTGCAGTATATAATCACATTTATCACACTAAAATACAACTCATCCAACATGGAATAGCAACAACAACAACAACAACAACGCAATAAAAATGCTCAGAATTAGTTGTGAGTTTAAACACATAAGCAGAGTGGACGTTTTCGACCAACTGTGTGTCCTGAAACTCTGCAGTGAAAAGTAACTTCGTGGTGAAGTGAAACAGAAAGTAAAATGATGTTTACCTCTAATACACACAGTATACACTGGAAACTTGTTTTCTTCTGCTCTACTGACACCCTCTACTGTTTTTATGATAATAGAAGTCTTAATGCGTTTGTGTGTGTGTGTGTGTGTGTGTGTGTGTGCGTGCCAGCAGATGGCAGGTTGGATCTCTACAGCAATAACAATGTTGATGGTTATGACAGACATGCGAATGTTTCTGTCACTCTGCTAACAACATGGTCCCCCATTACAGGTAAATATATTTCACACATTTCATTTAGTGACACATCACACACACACACACACACACACACACACACACACACAATAAAAGGAGATGAATGGATGGATGGTAAAAATGAAAAGAAAGGGATAGGGAATGAATAAAGAGCAAAAAATAATGATGTATGTGTGGATGTATGGAGAGAAAGAATGGAAGGAAAAAAGATAAGGAATGAATAAAGAGAAAGAAATGAGAATCATGGATGGGTGGATGGTCATGTGTCTCAAATCACCTACTTCATAGAAGTACTACTTCATTGATTAATTTCCTGTAACAGCATGTACACACATGTTTTATTTCTATTTTACAATTTATTACAATATACAGTGCTGTGAAAAAGAATCCTGATTTCTTCTGATTTTGTGTATATCTCATAGGGAATTGTTTCAGAAATGAAAATAAAATCGAAGATAAAACGAAGGCGACCCGAGTAAACACACAATACAGTTTTTTAAATGAGAATGTAATTTATTGAAGCAAAAAAGTTCTCCAATACCAACTGGGCCTGTGTTAAAATGTATCTGCACCCGTAGTTACTTTTCCTCAAATCTATGAAACTGCGTTCATAATGGGGTTAAGCTGGACTAGATGGACCCAGGCCTGATTACTGCCAACCCTGTTCAATCACATCAACACTTACATAGAACTTTTACAACAGCATGAAGTTGGTTAAAATGTCGGCAAAAAAAGTTGTCAAAAAGTGGAACTGTTTGGAGGACAGAGGTCCCGTTACATCTGGCGTAAACCAAACACAGAAAGAACATCATATCTATGGTCAAGCATGGTGGTGGAAGTGTGATGGTGTGGGGATGTTTTGCTGCTTCAGAGCCTGGGCAACTTGGGATAATTAAGGGAAACATGAATTCTGCTCGCTACCAGAAAATCCTAAAAGAGAATGTCCGGTCCAAAATCCGCAACTGGATTATGCAGCGAGACAATGATCCAAAACATAAATGGTAAATGGTCTGCACTTGAAATAGAGGTGTTTGTTAGATCAGATCCAGTATGGCTTTTGTCAAATGTCGGCTATGGGCAAACAGAAAGAGGGAGGGGCTAGTTAAATGGTATATGGCGCACTTATATAGCGCTTTTATCCAAAGTGCTTTACACTGTGTCTCATTCATCCATTCACACACACACACACACACACACACACACACCAATGGTAGCAGAGCTGCCATGCAAGGTGCTAACTTGCCATCGAGAGCAACTTGGGGTTCAGTGTCTTGCCCAAGGACACTTCAGCATGTGGAGCCACGAGGGCCAGGAATCGAAACGCCAACCCTACGATTAGTGGACAACCCGCTCTACCACCTGAACCACAGTCGCCCAATGAATGGCTCAAAAAAAGCTAAATGAAAGTTTTGGAGTGTCCTAGTCAAAGTCCTGACTGGAACCAATTGAGATGCTGTTATAGGACCTTAAACAGGCAGTTCATGCTCGAAAACCCTCCAATGTGGCTGAACTAAATCAGTTCTGCGAAGAAGAGTGGGACAAAATTCCACCACAGAGCTGTGAAAGACTGATCTCCAGTTACCGGAAGTGTTTGGTTGCAGTTATTACTGCTAAAGGTCGCACAACCAGATTTTAAGTGTAAGGGGGCAATTCGTTTTTTTTCACATGGGTGATAGATATTGGATAACCTTTTTGCTTCAATAAAAAAAAAAAACTGTATTGTATGTTTATTCGGGTTGCCTTTGTTTTATGTTGTATTTCATTGGAAGATCTAAAACTATTTATTATGAGAGATACACAAAAACAGAAGAAATCAGGAATACTTTTTCACAGCACTGTATTTCTCAATAACTAGCTTACTTAATAAATCTATTATTATTATTATTATTATTATTATTATTATTATTATGTGTGTGTGTGCTTCCAGACTTCCGACTCCATGTGTGCCTGTTCTATCACGGCCAGCTGGTTCAGGAATTGATCACCTCGTCTCCAGAGGGATGTTTTATCCTGCAGGGTTCGGCGCCGGTGGGGAATGAGCGTATTTACGGGCCGTGTGCAGCTCACACTCTGTGCTTCCCTCGCCTGGACACTCTGCCCATCCCACCGGGCATCGCCGAGGCCATGAGCCGCCTTTTGCCTCACCTGGAGAAAGGCGTGTTAGTGTGGGTTGCCCCTGATGGAGTCTTCATCAAACGCTTCTGTCAGGGACGAGTGTACTGGGACGGGCCACTCGCCCAACACACACACCAACCCAACAAACTGGAGAGAGAGAAGACGTGCAAACTGCTCGACATCAGCGTTTTCCTGCAGGGTGAGGACGGTAGTCCACAGCGCTCTCCCTCCCTCTCTATGTTTCTCTGTCTCTCTCCAGTCTATGTCTCACCCTCTCTCAAATCCAAATTCAGATTCAAAACAGCTTCATTGCCATGAATTGCCATGCAATTGTTGCCAAAGCATCGTTTGGGGTAAGGAAACAAGATAAAATGTTGTCTTAGTGGTTAGCACGTTTGCCTCGCACTTCCGGAGTCGGGGATTCGAATCTCGTCTCCGTCCTGTCTGGATGCACTTTGCATGTTCTCCCTGTACTTCGGGGGTTTCCTCCGGGTACTCCGGTTTCCTCCGCTTGTCCAAACGCACGTGTTGTATGCTGGCTAGAATTTCCAACTTGTCTGTAGTGTGTGATTATGCCCTCGTATGGACTGGCACCCCGTCCAGGACGTCCCCTGCTTTTTGCCCCGAGTTCCTTGGGATAGGCTTCAGGCTCCCCGTGACCTTGTGTAGGATATATGTTATGGAAAATGGATGGATGGATGGATGGATGGATAGTTAGATAAATTAAAAACAAAAAACAATTGAAGGAATCTGTACAAATTCATACATTTACGGTGTATAGTACACATATTTACGCTATTTACAAGTATATTATTGTTGCGTAACATATTACCATTAATATTCACATGGGATTAGCTTCCATTGTCTTCTTCTCGTCGGTGCGATTCACAACAATTTGAAATGTTCCTCCGTTCAACTCGAACGAACACGCTTTGGTAAGCTAGCAAGTCAAATTCAGCTCAGCATCAAGCACCACTGAAGCATGTTACTTGCTTCCACTGTTTATACTTAATGCTCCCCATCCATCTCTCCTTTTTTCTATCTGTCCCATCGTTCCTCCTTTTCGGTCTTTTATTTTGGTTTCCCTTCATCGTATTATTTTTTTTTCTGACTGTCTGTCTATCCAGGGATCGTTAAGATGAAAAGTATTCCATGGTTCACACAACCACCGCTTAGTGGTTAGCATGTTCGCCTCACACCTCCAGGGTCGGGGGTTCGATTCCCACCTTGGCCCTGTGTGTGCGGAGTTTGCATGTTCTCCCAGTGCTGCTGGGGTTTCCTCCGGGTACTCCGGTTTCCTCCCCCAGTCCAAAGACATGCATGGTAGGCTGATTGGCATGTCCAAAGTGCCCGTAGTGTATAAATGGGTGTGTGAGTGTGTATGTGATTGTGCCCTGCGATGGATTGGCACCCTGTCCAGGGTGTACCCCGCCTCCCTGGGATAGGCTCCAGGTTTCCCCGTGACCCTGAGAAGGATAAGCGGTATAGAAGATGGATGGATGGATGGATGGACACAACCACCACTAACCTGCGCTGTTTTGAATGCGGAGATGTAGGACACAAACGAGTAGCATTCCGACGTTCTCATAAACAACGGCCTACAGAGACAGTGAACAGTAACAAAGCCTGAGCTAGCGAAGCCGTAACAAAACAGAGATAATCATAAACAGCACGTGTTTCTGATGAGCTGTGGTGTCCAACACAGACGCCTAAGAAGGAAATCATTTCTGAGATATATCGGTGGGAAATAAAGGGTAAGTTGTGACTCAGGCTGAACGCACAGAGTAAATGGGTTTTCAAGCGGAGATGAATAAACTGCAGGTTGAATGTCAAACGAATGAAGCGAGCTTGATTGGAACGGACAGTGTTTCCGACCATTCACTAGCAAAGCATGTGAAAGCCTCGTGGGGTTAAACACACACGGTGTAGGCGGAACACCTCCACACGCTGAGTGCTGTAAAACCATCTGTAACGACTCCCTGTACTCGCGTCAAAAAGAAAACGCTTTTTTTTGGCGACGCATTTCGAAGAGAGGTAAAACTCCTGGACGCTTTTTTTTTTTTTTTTTTCCAATGAAGAAAAATTCGAGAGATCAGCTGGAGAAGCGCTAACATCCACAGACCTCGAAGTAACTCGAAGCCTTTCAGCCTGAGAAAGTTCACGGACAGCAGTAATCTAATTATCGACCTTATTCTGAATAAGACGATATTGTGATTAAGGTGTTTACATGTGTTGCTTTCAGAATATTCATTTCATGTACCCGGTTTACGTGTTATAGAACATAGATGGATTAACGTCACACGTCATTACGTCCCCGCGCCACGCCGTCCGACGTCCCTCCAGAATTTCACGTATCGACATACAGTTGGTCTTCGTTATGGGACCGTATACAGTTTTGGGTGTTTTTATTTTTAATTTTACGAAAGCTTCAAGTGCGGTTCATTATTTGTCGTGCTGTACGTGCAAATAGACGACTGCTTGAAGCCATCCCTCCCATTCATCTCTCATTCTTTCTCTTATCCTCTATCTTTCTTTTCTCTCATCCCCTGTTTCCTCCTGTTATCCCCTTTCTTTCTATCTATCCTTCCACTTTCCCTGCATCTATTCATCCTCTGTGTTTTCTTTTTTCCTTTCAATCCTGGCACCTTTCCTCTTCTCTCCATCCATTTATTCCTCCACTCATCCTCTCACTTTCTCTCTTCTTTCCTTTTCTCTTCTCTATTTTTCCCTGCACTTTCTTTCTATCATCCCTTCTTTCGTCCTCTCCACACTTTCCTCCACATTCCACACTTTTTTTTTTTTTTTGCTCTGTCCATGTCTCGGTATCGTTTCTCTCTCTCCATTCATTCCTCTTACATATATTTACATATATTCCTTTTATATATTCTCTCTTTATCCAACCTTCTTCTCTCCATCGTTTCTCTTTTTCTCTCACATCCCTCTTTCTTGCTTCCACTGTTTATACTTAATGCTCCCCGTCCATCTCTCCTTTTTCTATCTGTCCATCATGCCTCCTTTTCTGTCTCTTTTATTTTGGTTTCCCTTCGGCTTATTTTTTTTCTGACTGTCTGTCCATCCAGGCATCATTATGATCTTTGTATGTTTAACACCTTAGACTAAAACTGTGTGTGTGATTATTGTGTAGAGTTACACCAGCACCTGCAGGCAGGAGGGCCGAGGCCACGCTATGTGATTGACCTGTGCTTTGGAGAGGAGTTTCCTGATAAAAATCAACCCAAGAGCAAAAAACTCATTACAGCACAGGTGGGCTTTAATTGTATGCATGTGTGTGTGTGTGTGTGTAAGTAAATGTTTATTATTGTGTATGATTTAATACACATTTAAGTGTGTATTACTGTGTGAAATACTGGGAGTGTAAGTGTGTTTATTATTGTGTATATGAGTATTACTGTGTGTGTGTGTATGTGTGTTACGGTGTGCAATACTGGGTGTGTAAGTGTGTTTATTATTGTGTATGTGTGTATTACTGTGTGTGTGTGTATGTGTATGTGTATGTGTGTATGTGTATGTGTTTTATGGTGTGCAATACTGGGTGTGTAAGTGTGTTTATTATTGTGTAGATGAGTATTACTGTGTGTGTATTACTGTGTATGTGTGTGTGTGTGTGTGTGTGTGTGTGTGTGTGTGTGTAGCAGTAGCCTTGTGTACGTGTGTGTAATAAAATAAGATGAGCAGCAGAGGGAGCCACAGCACAAAACTAAACACACTGATCTGTCATTTCTCTTTCTCTCTCTCTCTCTCTCTCTCTCTCTCTCCACCCATCCATCATCTTTCATCCTCGTAACATCGTTCCACCCTCTTTATCTTTGATCTCTTTATCTATATTCTCATGTTTCATGTTTATCTTTTATGTACTTCTTTCTTGCTATCCATCCATCATTAGTAGTTCTTTCTCTTTATCCATTCCTTATCTTTTACTTTCCATTTTTTCTCTCTCCATACATACACACATACATCATTATTTTTGCTCTTTATTCATTCCCTATCCCTTTCTTTTCATTTTTACCATCCAACCATCCATCCATCCATCTCCTTTAATTGTGTGTGTGTGTGTGTGTGTAGGTGGTGCCCATGTTCGCTAAGGAGGTGCTAGAGGGTCTGCAGAAGCATGATGCTGAACTGAAACTAAGTCTGAAATCAGACGCACAGAAATGAGATCCATCCCTCCCTCTCTCGATCCCTCCGTCCATCACTGTAGATATAAACACACCCTACACACTCAACTGTTTTCTTTTTTGAACTTTTTGAATTTCTGAATTTAAAATTGTTCTTGTACAGTTTAAGAGTAAAGCTTTTGAATGGTTAACCAATCAAAACAAAGACATAGGAAAATAGCATCATGCTAACTAGTGGCTAACATCATTAGCCATGTTAGCGTGTTTAAATGCATTACCTCAGAACCAACCATGCTCCATGCTGTGCTAAATGTTGGTATCAATAAATGACAGATTTTACCAGTAAAACTAGCATAATCAAACACATTAAAACTAGCAGTCAAGTTTCCTTAAGTAGCTAACAACCGATTAGCATTTTGCTGATGAAAGCATAACTGCTAGCTTTCTGTTATTGTTAGCCTATGTAGCATGTTTGGGCAATGCTCTTTTAAAGCAATATTTCAGTTATAAACTATAGTAATTAAAGTCAATAAAATAACACTGTTATTTAATTATTTTATTTTATTACAGTCAATGAAAATTAAAATGGCAGGAATTACCTTGTACAATGTTTTTGTTTAAAAACAAAAGCTAACATTGCTAACAATACATGAAAGGGGATACTAGTGAAATCACGCTAATTGTGAGTACTTGCTTTGATTGATTGTCGACTGTTAGTATGCTTGTTAACTCCCATAGATTTAACTATCCTCATTTGAAAGGAGAGTTTCATTCAGCAAAAATGCTAACGTTGCTAAACGTCATGGCTAGCTTCACCATTGCATTACTCTGTAGGCTATAAATAAAAAAGGAAATTACAGTTCGCATGTTCAAATTAATAAGCTTATTCTAACTAACTACTCGTTTCCATTTATTGCTAACCATGTTAGCCTGTGAGTTTTTCTGAGGAAAGTCTCTTTGTTTTTGTGGACAGTTTTCTGCTTTATTTCGTTTTGCTTGGTTTAAAGAGTGAATCCGAGAACGCCTTTAACAGCTGCACTCATAAATACTGTGAGATGGTTTTAAAAGCGACTCGGTTAAAAGTGGAAAATGTTTATGTTGACAACTTTGCAAATGGTTTCACGCTAAGTATAAAAGCTTAAAATGATATAGCTATGTTAACTTGCAAACAAATAGGAAACTGTACCAGGCAAATGGTATCCTAGCTGCTAGCTGTGTCGTACTAGCTTACTCGCTAGGCTTACAAGCTACTACACTGTTGAATTATCCACCATTTTTAAAAGAATATTTCAGTCATTGTGAAGGAAATGACTTAGCAAAAAGCAAAATTAGCATCGTCCTTAAAGCATCATGCTAATTCTGACTAGTTGATACTTCAGGGAATTATCTGCACTCGTTTTGAAGGAAAGTTTCAGTCAAAATGTTGCCAATATACTGTAGTAGCAGCGTTGCATTGATGTTGTATCAGATAAAGCATAATTCTCACCAGAAAAACAAAACAAAAAAAATTAAAACCTAAGATAAAAGCTACAACCTCCACCTTTGTCTAGTAAATAAACAGGCGATGAAGAACATTTTCATGTCGGAATAAAGGGAAGTTTTATTTATTTATTTTTTGTGATTTAAACCAAATAGCAAACCTGCATCATACTAATAGTATTGCTAATTTGTTAGCCATATTAGCATGTTGCTCATTCTAGAGTGCCAAAAATTGCCAGTTTTACCTCTTATCTTTACTATGAGGCTTTCATTTTTCTTTCTTTTCTTTTTTTAAACACAGTTTATAATGTAAATTGTTTTTTTTTATCTAACAGGCAGCTTGGATTCAGAATTCAGCTTTTGGGGAATGCAGCCTTTTTTATTTGTGTTTGTTTGTTTGTTTGTTTTCCTTTATAATCATTGTGTGCAAAGTAAAAACTGTGAAAAAAAAAATGCTAACATCACATCCTGAACATATTTTGTCAATGTCACTGTTATATATCATGTATTTATTCAGTTTTAATCAGTCATTCGTGTTACCTCTTAATTATCTGGGTCATCTGGTTTATTAAATAATAAAAATCTGACTCCATTTAAATCTATAAAGCATTCTTTTATTTCTAGCGAACACTGTTTTACAGTCTCACAAGTTTTAAAAATATACAATTTTATAGCTATACATTTATAAAGAAAAAATAAAAATAAAATAATAATAATAATAATAATAACAATCCTCTTTTTTTTCTGGAAAAAAATCACCACCACCACAAAAAATAAAAATAAAAATAAAAATAAAAATAAAAATAAAATCAATCAAAAATTAAAAGAAAGGGAAAGAGTGTGCTTGATCAAAAATGAATACCCGTATCTGAGTTTAAAATACTTTCCATATATATATTTTTTATTTTACAATTTTTTTTCCCCCCTGCTTTCATATTGTACAGAAAAATAAAGAAGGTGGAAAAATATGGAGGGAAAAAAAAAAAAAAATCGAAAGCACATTGCGAGGTCAAGTGCACTCACAAAGCATCACCTTCCAACATGTTATTAGCACCTTTAAACCCCTTTCTTCTGGAAAAACACCAACGGACATCCCGTTATCGACGGGAATCTTCTCTTTTTCTTTCCTCCTTTAGTGTCTTTTCCGTTTTTACCCACACATTGGAGCGTAATGCTGAGCTGAATTTGCATTTAGACCTCGTATTGCGAAGCTAAAATCCGTATACATTCACCTCGAGAGCCAAAGCTCAGTTTAGAAGCGTGAAAGAAAACCGCATTGCGAAAGAAAAAAAAAAAGTAACCATTAATGTTTGTCATCATATTTGTCATATTATTTTTTTTTTATAGCATATTCATATGTAACACCTGTATAATATAGAACTATTCATATCATTATATAGTCATTTTTTTCCCATTCAATATTATTTCCTTTATAATACTGACTGAAAAGAGATACCCTGCAGAAAAAGTACACCGAAAACAGACGTGGCGTCAACAACAGGCAAGTTTGATTGTCTCAAAAGACATAAAGTCTGACTGTGCATCACTAGCATTGCGTTGTTTTTTTTTTGTTTTTTTTTCCTTCTGTCCTTCCTTCCTTCCTTCCAAACCCGTTTTAACCAATAAACACAAAAACACATATGGCTCTTCCAAAGTAACCATGAGGTCACGAATGATCAGTTTGGGTTAAAGTCCTTACATGATTCGTCACGTGGACTCTCTGTGCAAATGTCTCAGTGTGCTACCAAGGTGTGCTCATATTTCATCACATATTAACCTCAATGCATTTTAATTCCTATGTATCCTTCACGTATATAGGATGAAAACGTTTTCAAATATTTTGTGCCTGCGCAAATTAGTTCAATTTTTAATTTTTTTTTTTTTTTTTAAGGTCGAAAATGGCAGGTTTCGGTACAGCGTGAGGTTTCAGCCGGATAATTTGACGTTTTTATTGTTGTTGTTTTATCCTTTCTTGAATTCGACGTCGTATTCACATTTTATAACGGCACTGAACGTTTTCTAAATACACCGGCAAATACAATTCAAGTGAGTTTACCATTTGTTTGCGTTTTTTTTTTTTCTTTCAAAGCCATCACTGGCCGCCGATATTAATTTTTTAATTAATAAAAAATTAATCTTTTAATCTTCTTTCGCTTAATCTTTTAACGCATAAAGTATGCAGCATGATCGATTTCACTCAGCCGTTAAATAGTACTGATTTCACGAAAATGTTACGGTATTCATTCATGATGAGGCCTTTTGTTATAGGAAATGAATCAACAATATGGTGTTTTATTCCTCTTAAACCACAGCAAATTGCCAACAATTAAAATTTTTGCAATGTATATTTTTATATCAACTCCTTCTGACCAATCAGAATAGAGAACTTGCTGTGATATAAATTCTAAATAAATCTAAATTAAAATATATACATTATTTTTTGTTTTGTCATATATATATATATATATATATATATATATATATATATATATATATATATATATAAAACCATATATTTCCCATTGTAAAACAATGGATTTTTAAAAAATAATCAGGATAAACTGAGCAATAATGTATTAATTGTTGATATGTGATGAAATAAAAGCACTTCTTGGTAGGGAACTCAGTCTCTTAATAAGGACTTACTGCTGTCTCATTCGTTTACATCCTTGAGGTAAATCTGTGCAGCTCCTATTTCCTTCATGCAACTCGGGGGCGGACCAGCGTCTCTTTCGGGAGCGTGGCTTATCCTGGATCTCCCGCCGGGAATCAGACGGAAGCGATGTGGCAAGGGGCGGTGCCGTTCTGTCAGATCCGTGTGTGCTGGTCTCTGATCCTGCAGAAATGCGACTGCATGAGAGTTGTTGCAGCGAGGTGGGTGTTGGGATCGATGAGGTCATCGGCGGGGGTAACGAGGTCAACGATGGGGTCAATGAGTTCATCGTCGAGGTCACTGAGGAGGCTAAGGTGGCCACTGGGGTCAGTGAGTTGGGCATAGGTGTCAAGGTTGTTGTTGCTGTCGAGGGCAATGAGGTTGGCGTAGGGGTCAAAGCCAGGCAGACATCTCCCGGACTGAGCTGGCGGCAGTGGAGGCCGTAAAGCTCGGCGCTCCTCTGAGGACTGCATGAAGACCAGCCTCTGTCCCGCACAAAAAATGGATACTCCTCCAAAACCGTGAGCAATTCCTGCCAAGAGAAAAACCAGGAAACTCAACAAATGCTCGCCTGGTACTTGCACAAAATTAAATTGTGTTAATGCCTTTCCAGTGAGACAGGAAACTGGGAAAAACACTGGGTATCATTCAGATTCAAATTCTCTGTCTTTCCACTAAAGATATTTAGCCTGGGGAAATTGCACTGCATTTTAAAGGGGAATATTAGCCCAGGAATAATTAGTCTAGAAATGTAAGTTAAGGAAATTTATTCCAGAAACCTGGAACTTCAGTTCAGAAACCTAAACCCTGGAACTTCAGTTCAGAAACCTAAACCCAGAAACCTAAACCCTGGAACTTCAGTTCAGAAACCTAAACCCAGAAACCTAAACCCTGGAACTTCAGTTCAGAAACCTAAACCAAGAAACCTAATCCCAGGAACTTCAGTTCAGAAACCTAAACCCTGGAACTTCAGTTCAGAAACCTAAACCCAGAAACCTAAACCCTGGAACTTCAGTTCAGAAACCTAAACCCAGAAACCTAAACCCTGGAACTTCAGTTCAGAAACCTAAACCCAGGAACTTCAGTTCAGAAACCTAAACCCAGAAACCTAAACCCTGGAACTTCAGTTCAGAAACCTAAACCCAGGAACTTCAGTTCAGAAACCTAAACCCAGAAACCTAATCCCAGGAACTTCAGTTCAGAAACCTAAATCCAGAAACATCAGTTCAGAAACCTAAACCCAGGAACTTCAGTTCAGAAACCTAAACCCAGGAACTTCAGTTCAGAAATCTAAACCCAGGAACTTCAGTTCAGAAACCTAAATCCAGAAACATAATCCTAGGAACTTTACCTTAGGAACAGCACAGGAACTTTAGTTCAGGAACCTTAGCCCAGGAACTTTAGTTCAGGAACCTTAGCCCAGGAACTTTAGTTCAGGTACATAAACCCAGAAATCATAGCAGAGGAACTTTAATTCAGGAACGTTAGCTCAGGCACTTTATTTATGAAACCTTAACTTAGGAAACTTAGCCCAGGAAATGTAGCCTAGGAAAAGTCCAGGAACCATAGCCCAGGAACTTTGACTAGAAACCTTACCCCAGGAAGTTTAGTACAGAAACCTAAACCCTGGAACTTTTGCCAGGAACTTTATTTCAATAACCTAAACCTAGTAAAAATAATAATAAATTTCAGGAACTTTATCCTAAGAACAGCCCAGGAACCTAAGTTGAGGAACCTCAGCCCAGAAACTTTACTTCAGGTACATAATCCCAGGTAACCTAGCCGAGGAACTTTAATTCAGGAACCTTAGCCAAGACATTTTAGTTCAGGAACCTAAGCTTACAAAGTTGGTGGGTGTCTGACTCTTGTCTGACGTCATTTCCGCTATTTTCATTTGACACATTCTTGTACCTCCGAACTATAAAAATGGTCAAATATGAAATACAAATAAGTTCCACCATCTTGGACTTGTGGAAATCACATGGCGATCATACATGAGTGTTTCCCATAAGCTACATTTTCCCTTATTTACACAGTTTTAGTGAGAATAATAGGCAAAACTGTCATGTCTGCTCCACACACAAACAAACTCCATTTCCAAGAATCTTCAGCCAAACAATGAACTACAAACCTAGTCACATGACCCATCACATGAATGCTACCTTATTCCAGTTCCCCCAGACTTCCAGTCACAGCCCCCTGTTCCCAATCAGCCTATAATCATTCCCCATAAATAACCCAGGCTGCGTCTCAAATCGGCTCAATCGCTCAGTAGTCAGGGAACTCATCAGGGACTGTCCATTTTAAGGACTGTCTCGATTGCATAATCCTTCCAGTACACTGGAACATTCTCTCCTTAAAAAATCCCACAATGCACCACAAAAACCAGGGAGCATCGATGCTCACTATGTTCCCTTATTGGAAATGAAGTAATGTTTTCTGATGCCTCTCAGATCGAACAAAAAATGTGGGACGAACTCTCAGCCAAATTCTGGCTACATGTAGTAGCTTGTTATTGTTGTTGTGGATCTCAAATGATTACTTACGTTAGCGATTTTTAACTTTAGTTGACATTTTTTATGCGGTTTGTTCGAGTCTAATGGCTTCTAAGTGTTTAATGATATTTTTTTTTAATCCACTAGCTTGACTACGATCCTGACATATTGACATATTTATATGACATATAAAACGTAATGATTTTGAAGTTTAAAATTTTTGGTGACATAGTCATGTCGCCGGAAATGATCAGTGTCCCAATCCTTACCAGTGCACAAATTCATGTACACGGTTCACCACCTACTGAACTAGGGAGCTGGTTGAGACGTCCCCCCCCCAGACTTTAAGTGAATGTTTGCAAATTCTCTCTTAAATTTAGGGGGTATATTTCATTTTTAGCCAAATTGTTGGGTTTCCACATTCAGTGATGGAAATATTGCATGTATAGCAGTGCTAGGTAAGTGTTTATAAGACGTTGGACCACTGATCGGAAGGTTGTGAGTTCAAATCCCAGCACCACCAAGCTGCCACTGCTGGGTCCTTGAGCAAGGCCCTTAACCTTCAACTGCTCAGTTGGATAAAGAAAGTCGCTCTGGATAAGGGCGTACATGTAAATGTATAAATCAGTGTTGTTAAAACAGTAATGCAATTTAAACTCAGTATGTTGTCAAACTCATAAATTAAAAAAATATATATACATATACATACAGTGGAACCACATTGAGGTTTCTTCATTAATCATTTACTCATAGAAACCTAATTAGTAATTCTGAAATCCTAAAACCCTGCACATTTCACAGGATCCTATGGTTTTCACATGTGATTATATGACTAATCACGTGTAGAACTTGTCAATGACGCACAGATTGCACGAGTAAATTCTAGTAACCGTGTGAGTAATCTGTGATCACACATGGACATGCGAGAAAACTTTTAAATAAATGAATCATGCAGAAAAAAAAAAATATGCAAAGCATTGTATCGCATATGAAAGAAAAAAAAAACCCAAAACACACGTACATTTCAGATATGAATCGTGCGATTGCTCATATGTGAAGTTCATATGACTTTTCTCGTTCATAACTATCTAAAATATCATCATTTACCACACGAGCATGAAGTAACGAGTTCATCGGGAATACTGGAAGGTTTTAGAGTCAAACCGCTGTGTCAGTTGTGTAGCAGCGCAAGCTCATGTTTGCATATTCATAAGAATTTGTACAAGCACACTTGTAGGAAGGTTAAAATGCTTCATTCATACGGAACGCAACTAAATCACCTCTAGAGACACACTGCAGGTCAAAAACGTTGGGAGCACAAACGGGGCGAGTGTACTACACTTTACGATCGCAGTAGTAGTAGTAGTAGTAATGGGCGGTTTAATCGTTTATCTGGTGTATTGGATGTAAAATGTGTTTATCTTAAGGTGTAGATTTTGATATATCGGTATGCAACACTTATGTCAGGATAAAATGTTCAGTATTACACAATATCCACAAAGAACAGGATGCAACAGACCCAAACACTGAATGTTGCGACATGAAAAGAAAAAAAAAAACCACATTATTTTGTATTCTTGAATGCACACTGGTTCTATGAATCTGTCGAATATATATTAAACGAGGCAACAAAACAAGGCTACTATGGTTTTATTTACTACCCCGAAAGGTTCTTCGGTTTATCCTTCTGAAGGTCCCTTAAAGGTTTTACGTAGTACCCGAGAACAGAGGGCTTTTCTTGAAAAGTTTGAAGTTAAATCCTTAGAGGTAAAACTCTTAACCATGCGGAGAACCCTTGAAGAACCCTTATTTCTAATCGTATATAGTAATCAATATGTTTCTACCGATATGCACTGATTTAACACTTTTTTTTGTTTTACTGACTGGTAAAGTGAGTTAACATTTGTCAATCTATTCTAGAGCCGATAGCCATGGCTTTCCCACTTCTGGACTGACCTGAGTGTTGCAGTCGGCAAGCAAAACCTGCAGATGATTGAAGCCATCGGTGGGTCCAGGTGAGATGAGTAGGATGGTGCAGGTACTCAGGTGGAACTCAGGTGTGGTGTCGGCGCTGTGCAGGAAATCCTCCGTCTGTAACTCTTCCACCCTTTTCAGACGGCCACCGGCCAACTCAATAAGGGAACCCTTGGCAAAATGAGGTAGGACTGCACTTGTTGGTGGGTCAGGACCACTGAGGACTGAAACAGAGGGTCGATAGGATCCTGGTGAAAGTTCTCGCTCCTGATAGACCCCATGGTTGTTGTGTTGACCATGAGGAGAGTGCTGGGAGTTCCTCAGAGGGGATGGAGGAGGACCTGAGGGATTAAAACTGGGGTATGCCTGAGGGTTATGGTGAACTGAGGAGTACAGAGACCCCAGGGCATAGTAGATCTGAGCTCCTGATTGGGAGGCACTTCCAACGGAAGGCTCATTAGAAGCCTTTGTCTTTCGTGTTTCAGAGGTGTAAGTGTGGGGAGTTGGAGGTTTTAGGATTGCCAGAGAGTCCCTGTCCGTATTGTGATGGAAGGAATGTGCATTAGGACCCACCTGGGACGGGGATACCCTCCTAGTATCGCGCCCTACCAGATCTTCTTGATTCTTCTTCCTTCCGTTGGAGTGGGAACCACCAACTCTTGGTTGAGAGTCACTTCCACTTTCCACCCTTCCACTGGATTCTGATCTAATGCCTTGTCCATCGAGACCATTATGTCTCCTGCTTGAGTACCTGAGCCTGCTTTCTGAAAGAAAATCATTGTGGTAGAGTGATGTTTGTGGGAAAAGGTGTGAGGAGGATGATGAAGGGAAGAGAGAGGAGGCATAGTCTCGCCTGAAATAGGGCCACATGTCCCTGGAATCGACTGCATAAGTGCCCTTGTATGTAGGCATTGACATGGACGGATGCAAACCAAGGGAATTGATTTCTCCTCGTAGCCAGCGAGAGTGGTGAGGAATTGGCGGTTCTGTTTCACCTTCTGACCTCCGTCCACTTGATCCATCTCTCCAGGAAGGTGAACCTGAGCCACGTCTTTCTCTCACCTGGCCAGAAAGGTATGGGTGGTGAAGGGATGAGTGGTAGGGCAGCTGCCATGATAGGGGAAACGGAAGGGCTGGAAGTTGGGGTGGGGGAGGTGGTGGAGGAGGTGGAAGGAATTCTTTATCGCCACGCGGTACGTGTTCCTGCCCTTCGGAAAGGTATTGTCTCCGGTGTCGAAGCGGTGCCGGGTATTTGAACTCGTCCTCCGGGGGGCGCTGTTCAGACGAGCCTTGCCGGGACTCGCGCTTTTTCGGGGGGAGGCTGGGATTCATGGGGTCTCCCCCAGGCCTGAGGGGCCAAAACTAGGTCACATGGGCTGATGGGGAGAACGAGGGGTCCGGATGGTGGCAAGATTCTCGGCTGAACAGCATCACGCACAAGATCGCAATTCACTCGGACCTGCGCTCAGAATTGCTCGCCTGAGAAAGAGAAAAAGCGAATGTATCAGAAACCACATGAGCAAGTGATTCAGAAATGCAGTGTGCATGACACTAAATAAGGAAACAATCGTTTCTTGGCTAACTGATGACATTTGGGATAAGCGAACCATACGTATTGTACATATACACTGTTCCTTCAAGAATGTTCAGCGTACTGTGGGTTCCCTGACTGTGATTAGTATGTGGTCACTTCTTACAATCACAGATATACAGCTCTGGTGTGTGAGGGTTTTAATGAAACACTTTCCATCCAGAGTTTGCAATGTGTGACTAAGAGTGTCAGAGAGAGAGAGAGAGAGAGAGAGAGAGAAATGTTGTTGGAAAAAAATCATAAAGTGGCCAAATCACTGATCCAGCCAATACTCGAGTCTCTGAACAGATCTAAATATAACTTACATGTGATTCCCACAATAACAATGTGCTAACAAACACACAAATCCATACCTGAACCACACACACACACACACATACACTACAGGAGGCAATATGCCTGCTCTTCGGAGAGGAAAAATGCTGATAAGTTTCTTCGGATCGTTGAAGCAAAGTGGGAATCCGACAAGTCGTCACCATCCACGGGAACACTTCACACACTTCACACACACGCACACCCTTCACACACACACACACACACACACATACACACACTTCACACCATTGGGTCCAGCTGTCAGTCACCGTTACCGTAGCAATTGAACGAGCTGCTCACCACCCACCCCTGATTGCCATAAGCTCGCCACAGGGTGTGCGGGGGAGTTTGCGCGAAATGAGAGAAAGGGAGAGAGAGAGAGAGAGAGAGAGAGAGAGAGAGAGAGAGAAAGAGAGAACCAGAAATGGTAGAAATGACAGAAAGAAGGAAGGAGGGATGTAGAAGGAAGGAGAAACGGAGGCGCATATAGAGAATGAGTCGGAATGGTGAGAATGAGAGAAAAGGATGAAAGGAGTGGAGAGAGAGAGAGAGAGAGAATGAGGGAGGGAGACATGGAGCGAAACAGAGGTACTGATGGATAGAGAAATGTGAAAGTTGAGAGAGAAGAATGGAGGGTGTGGAGAGAGAGGAAGAGAAATAGAGAGAAAGAGGAAAAGAGAGGAAGTCAAACAGACAGAGAGATAGGGTTCTCATTTCATTGCATGTGTGTGTGTGTGTGTGTGTGTGTGTGTGTGTGAGAGAGAGAGTGTGAATGTGTGTGTGTGGGAGTTTCTCTAATGTCTCTAAATTAAACTCTCTGATGTTTCGACGCCACATCTGCTCCTCCGTCTACAGCGCCGCCGCTGTCGCCATGGAAACTGAGCCCATACATTCAAGGCAGAGAACATGTGTGTGTGTATGTGTGTGTGAGGGGGATACATGGAGATACCAGTCTGAAACACACAAACAACACACTCTTCGGAACAACAAACACAATAAACCGGTGACAGTGAGCATGACCAACATCTGTAATATGTGATATGATGATACACTCACCGGCCACTTTATTAACTACAACTGCTCATTCATGCAATTATCCAAACAGCCAATCATGTTGCAGCAGCACTATGCAAAAAAAAATCATGCCGATAAAAGTCATGAGCTTCAGGTAATGTTCATCGAGTATGAAACAATGTACTGAGTACTGAGTATTTCACAAACTCAGGATTTTCACACACAGCAGTCTGTAGAGCTTATACAGAAT
The DNA here is from genome assembly GCF_023375685.1 of Ictalurus furcatus. NCBI lineage: Eukaryota > Metazoa > Chordata > Actinopteri > Siluriformes > Ictaluridae > Ictalurus > Ictalurus furcatus. The sequence continues at coordinate 23,696,525 of NC_071269.1, forward strand.
GGTGAGAAAAAACATCAGACATCCTGTGAGCGAAAGTTCTGCCTGTGGAAGCTTGTTCATGAGGTCAGAGGAGAATGACCAGACATTTTCGAGCTGACAGGAAGGATAGAGTAACTCAAATAAGCATTCTACAACCGTGCTGAGCAGAAAAGCATCACGATACGTCGAAACCTGAAGTGAATGGGCTACAAGCACAGAAGCTCACATCAGGTTCCACTCCAGTCAGCCAAGAACAGGAATCCGAGGCTCAGATCAGACGTTCACAGGTTCACACGTAGCTACTTTAAGGGTTTCAACAGAACGACGACCAAAGAACCCTTAAAGTCGATAAAGAAAATACTTTCAAACATTTTCTCTATATATCAAACTCATACCGTATATCCAGCGCAAAACTAAAGGCGGATCTATTATGAAGAGGGACGTTGTTTAACAGCACGTGCTTCAGTGTACGCGTGTTACCAATCAAAATGAAATAAAAAAAAAAAATAACAGGATCTTTAGATGAACGATCTCTAAATTTGTATTGTATTACAAATGTTGTCAGATCTGTTTTTAGTCACATTTGAGGTTTGCTCCGTGTTCGCTTTCACACACACTGTTGCCCTCGGTTAAGCAGCACACACACACACACACACACACACAGCTTTGATTTTGATCAAAGCAACCACGGTGATTTTCAGAAATTACTCAGTCAGTATAACTTTATGTTCTGTTTTGGTCGGAATGACAGAATTTCTCTAATGAACATTACTTTAAAAAAAAAAAAAAAAAAAACCCCTCATATTTCTACCACAGTAACACAACAACAACAACAACAACAACAACAACAACAACAACAACAAAGTATAAAACTTTGGCATCCCACTGTTCTCACTATTTCTTTTCTTCTGCCCAAGAAATGTCATGCATATCGAAATTGTAAGCCTGTAAAGTGAAAATAACTATAATTAAATAAGCGTCCTAGTACAATAGTCATTCCAGTAGTGAAAATGCTCAGAGCTTTCTTGTAATGAATATGAGTAAAGCCCCGGTGTAAGCAGTCATATTTCCGCCCGGGCTTTTCTATTTCTGGCCTCGATTTATTCCCCTATTTATGGCTTTGCTTCTTTCTTGCACAACCAAGGGCTGATGGGTAAGAAGCAGCACTCGCTGGTACAAACGGCTGCTCTTCTTAAATAAATATTCCATCACAGATATCGAGTCACTCTATGAAGCATGTTTGTACTATAACAGTATACTGAGATATAGTGAAGTTTGTGTTGGTGAGTGAGTTTGTACTCAAGATGAACAGAAAGATAGAATGAAATAGTTTGAAAATATACCGTAGTAAACGTACTGTATATTGGAGTCGACACGATTGTGATGTCACTACCATGAACGTATTTGCATATTCAAATATATACAAATGTGTTCATACTGGAACTCAGTGTCTGAAGTTTATTTTTGAAACATAACAGAATTTTGTTTAGCACACACACACACACAAATATATATATTTGTTTTGGACGTGAACATATTCTCAGACACTATTTTATTGGTTTATTATTACTAATGTTAGTTTGTATATGTATACGTTGTGAGACATTACTAAGTTAGCTAGCTAATTTTATCCCCTGCAAACGTAACTATCTATGCTGTCTTACGAGATAAAGTTTTCAGCGATGGTTTGTTTTTTTTTTTTTAAATCCTTTTAATCGTGTATCATTTTTCATCTTAATTTCTGGAGAAACCGCTTCTGTGACATTATTTTTCTGCGGGTGAATCACCGACAGCACGCACTATACTGTATTTAGTGCACTATAAAGGGTGTACACAGGGTGGATTATGTCATACACGTAAGTAATGACTAGGAACAGACTATGCAAATCAGCACATGTCATTCAGTAGCCCTGAATGAATAAGACGGTTACCGCATTTAAAAATAAAATCGTAATTTTTCATGCCCTTGTAAATCTTTGCGAAGAGGTATAAAGGCTTTAAAGTGCGGATCTTTAAAGACAGATTGTTTTACACTGGTATAGAATTGGACTGAAATGCGTCTCAGACTTCCTGTAGTGGTTTGAGCAATCAGATTGGGCGTGTTTACTGTTTCCTTTTTAATGTGCATTATCCCTATCTGGATATGATCCCTGATACCTAAGACTCATGAAAAAAAAAGCGTAGATGGGGCAAATAAGATGTGGGTCGGTGGGAGGCGGGGGTGATGGGGTAGGGGGTTACCGAGTACAAGTACAAGTCAATTCCGACGAAATTAGACCCGACGACAAAAATGCAACTTGTATGTCGTCCACTTTATTCTACTTTCATCTGTCAGGTTCTAGCACAATACTCATTTCAGTAGTAGCGCTGTTCAGGACAGACGGCTTTCACTGTGTGACTTTTGTAATAACATTTTTACAGGAGATCTGTGAGATGTCTGGTCCGCAGTTAAGTCTATCAACATGGGATGAACGAGTGTTCACAGGTTTCTCCTTCAAAAAATCGGGATGATTGCATCATAAACGTTCATATGTTCTTTTATTTTATTGCATTACGTTATATTCTCTCTCTATTTACAAATATATAGAGAGCATTATGGAATGATTTTATGATGTGATTATATTCACCGCTATTTTGCAGCCTCTAATGTTAGATGTTCAAGAATGTACAGCGAGAATGAACTGCTCATTCGTTTATATCTAGAAACAGGCAGGTATCGGCACTTCAGATGTAATGCTTTTTAATACCATGTTCAAGACGTTTCCTAAACGTTCGAAGACCTGCACGTCACGTCGATCATGCTACGTCACGATACATCGGCTATGACGGATTGTGTTCGTGCATACGCATCCATACCGTCTCACACAGCAACCAGACAAAATAACACCTACATCTTCTTCACGCTGTCGGTTCGGTTGCATTTTTAAGGCCTTTGAAACGTGCATTTAAGACATTTTTTAATGCTAATTAAGGCCTTATTTTTACATTAAGGACATTTTAAGAAAAATTAACTTTTAAAGTGCACCTATTATGGTTTTCAAACGTGTCTTCTTTTGTTTAAAAGGTCTCATACGATAGATTTACATGCATCCGAGGTCAAAAAAAAATAAAACAACCCACACGTTAACGTGCTCATAATTTAAACTGCAGTGTTAGCTTTTCTCCCCCCAGTGTCACAAATGACTCGTTCAATGATCCGTTCTAAACTCCTCCTTTCAGAGAGCATACCCTGCTCTGATTGGTCAAACGTCCCAGTCTGTCGTGATTGGTCTACCGCTGTCAGCGAGCAGCCGATGAAGACCAGAGGCGGGGCTTTTTTGTTACAAATCTACGTAGGTTCGTACAGGAAGTAAAGTCTGGAATCACTAACGAGTCGATTCAGCTGTTCAGAATCGATTCCTTCTTTTGGGAGTCGATAACTCCGTTTGTCGTGCGCTTTGAATTTGGAAACTTTGCAGACTTTTTTACATTCACAAACAGCTCCGTATATAACACGCTACATGAAAGGTCATATTTGAGAAACCATAATAGGTGCACGTTAAAGAAAGTACATTTAATCCTGTCCAAACAGAGCTATAGATTATGATGTATGAATATTACATTTTAAGAGTTGATCCCGAAAGGTGTGTGCTTTGATTTGGCTCGGTTTTATACACGGACAACATAACATTTTAGCAGAACTTTGTAAAAACCAGAAAACAAAGTTAAATGTAAAACTGGTGCCGGATTTTGGGGCATGGTGGATTAGCGGTTAGCACGTTTGCCTCGCACCTCCGGCGTTGGGGCTTTAATCTCGTCTCCACCTTGTGTGCATACAATTCGCTTGCTCTCTCCGTGCTTCGATAGTTTCCTCCAGGTACTCCAGTTTCCTCCTCCAGTCCAGACACAGCCTATGCGTTGACATGATTGACATGTCCAAATTGTCCATAGTGTGTGAATGGGTGTGTGCATGCGTGTGCGATTGTGCCCTGTAACGGGTTACATTTAGATATATATTGATCCGCAGAGAGGTTCAGACATGGTGAATAAACTTACAATGTTAATTCTATCTGAAAAAGTTTTCTGGACATAAAGCAGCCCCAAGGATTTACACTACAAAGGCTTCAGGTGGGAAATAAAATGCAAGAACTCTGTACACTCCGAGCACCTCTGACTGTCCTTTCAGGCAGCACAGAAAATCAATACGTCTAGTAGATGAGCACAGACAGCAGCATTGTAAATCGGCTTTTCTTTTTTTGAACCGTCGAAGCCAGGTCTCACACTGACACGCTGCAGCTTTAACACCTTCACTTTAGTCTTTGGGAAATATCACACAACTCTCACTCAAACAGTTCGGATTTAGAGCTGCTGAAACTGAGGGTGATTCCCATACGCCGGCGGGCGATAACAGAGTTCTCGTCAGGATCTGAAACAGTCAGAAAGAAAAGTCGGGGCTGAAGAAAAGAGTTTTTTTTTTTTTTCGGGGAAGGAGAACATGATAACTTTGGTGCTAATGTAGAATGGTTCGGAGCCACAACATACTATAGCTGATGTATAGCAAGTTAGCGCTTTGTTTGAGCAGGACAGAGAACACAAGGACAACACACACACACACACACACACATTACTTCCAGTGCTATGTTACAAATAACGCAGAACTCTAGCTCTGCCTTGGCCACGCCCCTTAATTTCTTCCTGTATATAGAAGAGATAAAACACTTGGTGGTGCGCTGTTGCATGAAAATAATCAACAACTGCGTGGTGTGATAAAGAGGAGTTACTGATGCCACATGGAGGTGATTATTTTCCTGTCCTATGTGTATATAGTTGCAGTTAATGTTGTGGAAAGTCAAGTTAGGGGGGCAGCGGTGGCTTAGCGGTTAAGGCTCTGGGATACTGATCGGAAGGTTGGGGGCTTCAAGCTGCCACTCTTGCGCCCTTAAGCAAGGCCCTTAACCCTTTCTGCTCCAGGGGGCGCTGTATCATGGCTGACCCTGCACTCTGGACTGACCCCAACTTCCTGACATGCTGGGATATCCGAGGAAAAGAATTCCACTGTTCTGTAATGTATATTTAATAATGTATAATGTATATTTAATCATTATTACTTCCTGTTATCACATACACTACAGTAGCTATAAAAAAAAATTCCTTCCCTCACCAGCGTCTCTTATTCTCAACGCTACAGCTTTACTTCTGACTGTTACAAAGCGCTGACGCTGGAGACTCCTTCCATAAATATACACGTAGAAACATACATCTCCTCACAAAAGTGCGCTACTAAAGCGTGTTAACAAACTGGGTAACACTTTACACTAACAGTACACGAGTAATCACGCGCTAATACCTGGATTAATACTTACTTCACCATGAACTAACGCCGAGTTAAGGCACGTACTAATCACGAGCTACAGTAATGAAGAAGTAACCTTAACTACGACCTGAGTTTTAGGAATTCACGCGTGAATAACGGCCATGATGTTCGTGTACGCAGCTGAGTATCATTAAATTACATAAACAATTTGAAACGATGCACGTTTAATTCATATTCTTTCTTGGAGCATGGAGCATGTGTAATGTAGTTGACTCCTACGTGTTAATTAACACATCGACTAACAGACGTGTACTTGCGCCGGTCGTCATTCAACGCGGAGTTAAGGTCAGCGCTTCATTAGTTCGTGATTAGTACAGCGGTGATTAGTTCTTATTTAAGAAAGTATTCATTCCGGTATTAGTGCACGGTTATTAATGTACGGTACTGTTATTGTAAAGTGCTACTACAGTTATAATGTGAACGGTTAGAAAAGATCATATGATGGATAGATAGAGTGTTCTGATTGAATGATAAATACACATACACGGTGGAGATGGGGAAAACCCATCTTAAGTTCGATTATTGAGTAATCGAACTTAATTAATTAATTAATTAATCGAACTTTTACACAGGCATACATGTAAAAAAAAACAAAACAAAAAAACAACCCAAAAAAACCAAACCAAAAATGACCCAATTAATCAAATATGTGCAATAAAAATGAAACATAGTCTACATACATGCAGATGCTAAATTCCGTTATAAATAAGATTTGTATGATATTTACTTAAAATACGCAGTATTTGAATATTAATGAGCGTGTGAGAGTGAGCAGCCCAAAGAAACAATATCGCAGATCATAAACTTTTAATATTTGAGATATTAATTAATTGATTAATTAATTAATTTATTTATTTACCAACTGTAATAACGTTTCCTTGTTGTTGATATCGGATGCTGGCGTTTCTTATATGTTTTGGGGGTTTTTTTTTTTCGAAAAATTCAGGTGCATTATTTCAGTGAAAATAAACACAACGATTCGGCATATTTATTTACGTAAACGTTCTCCGGGGGAAATATCGATTCGTTTCGATTCGATTGGCGTTCGTGTGTGTGTGTGTGTGTGTGTGTGTGTGTGTGTGTGTGTGTGTGTGTGTGTTGGGGGGAGGGTTGGGGACGACATCATTTAGGCTGGAGAAATAAAAATAAATAAATAAATAAATAAATAAATAAATCAAGATAAATAAAGATGCAAAGGGAACTGCTTTATAATCACATCATAGTGCTCGGAGTTAGACCTGAAATAGAACTGAATTGCAAGGTTCCTACAGATTACCACACCTAATAAGTACATCAATAGAGATAGAATATATTAAATTAATAGATAGATAGATAGATAGATAGATAGATAGATAGATAGATCGATAGATAGATAGATAGATAGATAGATAGCAAACAACTTTATAATTCACTGCATATAATCAGAACCGAACTAGAACAAACTGGTGAACATATAGAGTGCATAAAGTGTAAGTTAGTGTTTGTGTGTGTGTGTGTGTGTGTGTGTGTGTGTGTGTGTGAGAGAGAGAGACAGACAGAGAGTGTTTTCCCATCCAAGCGGTAATATGGTGTGACTGACCTTTGAGTGGGCAGAGCAGCTATCCGTGCAGTGGCTAAAATTCTCCGCGTGTGTAACGCACTTACAGGTCCCCACTTTTCTTCCACACACACACACACACACAGCAATGGCAACAGGCCTTCAACACACAAACACACCAATACAGACACAACCGAGGAGTCACAAGACGTCGAGAGCCTGCAAAGAGAGCGAGTGTGCGCGCGTGTGTGTGTGTGTGTGTGTGTGTACACACAGCTAAGGAAATGAGTAATATCTTGCCATGCAACAGCAGACCAGTTGCTGCTCTCGCCCACTCGTCTTACTCACTGAGAAACACACACACACACACACACACACACACACACACTCACGCACACACACACTTGTACTAAGTGGCTGGAGATCACATGGACCGTAACACACGTGCACACACACACACACACACATACACAAACATAGAATTAATACATTCTGTAGGAGATGGAGCAAGAAGATAGAGATGAAGATAAACTGAAAGAAGAGATGGAGAGAGAAGAGATTCGTCCTACACAAACTCTCTGACTCAAATCAAAACTGCACTCTGTATCTCTCTCTCTCTCTCTCTCTCTCACACACACACACACTTCTCTTTGCATTTGTCTTTGACTCATATTCCATTCAGGTGCAACGTCAGCACTGTGAGAACACTAACGCCATGTTATGTATGCAAATTAGCCTCATTTAAAAAATAAAAATAAAAAGCAAACAAACAAACAAATAATTCCTAATGAATCATTCATTTCCTTCAACAGGTGAGAAGTTCGGACAATCCGAACTGCTAAACGTTTGGTATCCGAGCTGTAGTTTTACAGACGTTAAGCAGTCCCTCCGGAATTGTAACGATTTTACAAATCGCGGAAACGAACGCAAAATCACGTAAACGCCGCGATAATCGTCGGAGCGTGCAATTTTCCAAAATTACCGCAGAGTTTCCGCAGGTTCGGGTCGAGACGCGTCATGTGGCGTTATCGCGATGCGCTTTCAGCCAAGGTCGTCTTCGAACACAGCTAAAAGGTCTCGTTTACCGACAAACATCACCGCGAAAGAGCGTGCGAAGAACCGTTTCGCGCGATTGCGATTCCGTCAATTCGAGGAAAATCAAAAGCACAAAAACTCTACGAGTGACGTCGCGGATTTTTGAAGAAATCGTTGCCGCTGCGGCAATCCCAAAAAAACACGTACTCCTGTAAGGACTTCTCGAATCTTCCGCGTAATCGCATAAACAGCTCTTAGTGTGTCGGAACATCTGTTAACATCTGTGTAAAAGAACACTGAATAGAGAATTAGAGAAGGAATAAAACAGTTGGGGGTCGTGCGTCTTGACACCGCGTGATGCGTCTTGACACCGCGCGATGCGTCTTGACACCGCGTGATGCGTCTTGACACGGACGCGAGCTTTAAAGTCGATTCATTTTCTACAACGGCGCGTCCTGGGGTGTTTTATTCTTCTTATACTGCGGCAATTTGCCAACAGTGACCATCTTTCCTTATTAAAGAACGACATGTTGAACTTTTTATCCGTTTCTAATTACGTTGAATTGAACGCGCGCTGTTACAGGGAAACTATATCAACTAACAGCACGTCCTGAAGTGCTTTCCACGCATACCACAGCAATTTCCCAACAATTATGTTAGTATTATTATTACTATTACTATTATTCTTTTTAAAAAAAGGACACGGTGTACTTCTTATCAGTTTATAGGTACATTTACAGTAATAATTATAATGAATGCGTGTCGTTGACGGAGTGTTTTATTCCTCGTATAGCCCAATCTGTCATCGCTAACCATTTGATTTATTACAGAATGACAAAATGTGCTTTTTTTTTATCCATTTATAGTTGCCTTTCATCTGTTCAGATAGGAAAGGATGAGGCGGTGTGATGTGGCTTGATTGCGAAGTGGAGTTACTGTTACAACTGTTATCATGAAGTATTTTTATTTCTCACATAGCGCGGGAATTTTTTTATTTTATTAAAGAATGACATGTTGAGCATTTCTATCCGTTTATAGTTACATTTAATAGCTGCAGTACGTTTAATGGGAGCCATAACAGCACGTCCGGAGGTGTTTTATTCCTCTTATATCGCAGCGATTTGATCATTTTATTTATTCAAGAATCACATGTACTATTTATCTGGTTATAGTTACATTTAATGCAGTGCCTTGGCGTGGATTATTTTACGATAACGGCGTGTCCCAAAGTGTTTTATTCTTCTCACTGCACGGCGATTTGCTAATAATTACGATTTTATTTATGAATGGATGACACGCTGGCTTAGTAGTTAGCATGTTGGCCTCGCACCTCTGGGGCTGGGGGTTTGAATCCGGCCTCTGTTCTGTGTGCGTGGAGTTCGCATGTTCTCCTCGTGCTTCCGTGGGTTTCCTCCAGGTACGCCGGTCCGGTTTCCTCTTCCTGGCATTTCCGATCTGTCCGCAGTGTTGTTATTGTGCCCCACGCTGGGCTAGCTGAACTACTGTCTCAACGAATCAGACCTTCTGACCAATCAGAACGGAGGACTAGATCTTCTGCACTAGACTGAGGATAAATCGGTAGGCAGACGGCTGCGTTTGTGATGAATGCCATGGCAGTGTGTGAATAAGTGCAGTGGTTTTGATGCGAGTGCATGACTCACATTTCAGAGCAGTATAATAACACAGTGACTATAATACAGGGCTGCGTTTAATATAGAGCCTGACGCGATTCATCAGCCGAGAAGCAGACATTCTTTTATGAATAATGTTTTCACACACACACAGACACAGACACAGACACACACACACACACACACACACACACACACACACACACCAAATCATGATCAAAACCAAAATGAAAGCAATGGTCTTCATTACACACTCCTATATACTCCTCAAAGTATTTCCCCGTCATTGAGACACTTTTGTCCAGGTGACTTCTTTAGTAGTCTTTAGATGGATGGATGGATGGACGGCTAGATAGATAGATAGATAGATAGATAGACAGATAGACAGATAGATAGACAGACAGATAGACAGATAGACAGATGTGTATTGTCCTTGTTTTTCTTAAAGTGTGTGTGACGCCTCGTTTTTCCTGTGTGCAGCGTTTTTTCCTCAAAGCTGATCACGTTTCCCGCAGCAATGCCACTAGATCCGTCTGACACAGCAGAATCCAGGATTCTCTCTCTCTCTCTCTCTCTCTCTCTCTCACACACACACACACACACACACACACACACACACACACACACACACAGTTGTCAAGGACAGGTTTGGACAAATGATGTAGAGGAAGAGGAGGATACAAAGTGATTGACAGGGAAGGGAGCAAAGGATTACAAGCTGTGTGTGTGTGTGTGTGTGTGTGTGTGTGTAAGTGTGCTCTAGATGTTTTTTTTTTAAATAAATAAAGCATTAATAAAGAATTGATATAACTTTCCTGTCACATTATTATTTTTTAATTGAATTTATTTAGCATATATGTTTGTTTTTTTATTTTTTTATTTTTTATTTGTTAATTATTTTTTAAATGTTTGAAACTGGATGAATGGATTAATATTTTTATATTCATTTCAGATTTGTAACTGTATTAATATTTATTGGAGCATTAAAATTGGCCTAAACTGCTTGCTTATTTATTTACTCAATCATTTCTTTCTTTATTTATTCAGTGATAACTGTCACTAAATCTATCTATCTATCTATCTATCTATCTATCTATCTACGTATCTATCTATACTATTTATCTATCTATCTATCTATCTATCTATCTATCTATCTACGTATCTATCTATCTATCTATCTACAATATCTATCTATCTATCTATCTATCTACGTATCTATGTATGTATGTATCTATATGTTTTCTTTGTCTGTCTGTCTCTCAGTTTGTTTCTCTATCTATCTATAATATCTATCTGTCTATCTATATACAATATCTATCTATCTATCTATCTATCTATCTATCTATCTATCTACTTACCTACAGTATCTGTCTGTCTGTCTGTCTGTTGCAGTAGACTAGCATCCAGGATGGATTCCCAGGATAGGCCCAACATCCACCACAATCCTACCCAACAAATGAATGAACAAATGAATGAACGCTCTTCACGCCTCTCTCCATTTTCCTCTCCTTCTCTCAGCTAACCCAATATCTCTTCAATAAGAAGACTGAATATTCTCGGCTTTCCTAAGACTGACCCGACTTCTTTCACATTTAATCAGAAACATTTACGATGATTAATATAGCACGCAGCGTCGAGTCATGGGCACGAGCTCCATTTTCCATCGAAACCATTCGCAAAAGGATGCAAATTTTCAAAATTCCCTTTGTAGATCGTTTCGAATCGAGGGCGCAAAGGGAGAACCGCGACATGGCGTCGTCAGCGACAGACAGGCCAAACAAACACCGACGGATACGATATGACATGGAGTGACATTTTGAAAAACCCTTGTGTGACATGTTTTTATTTTTGTAGTGACATTTGAAGCCAGAGTTTCACTTGGAGTGTAATGAGTTTTAAAACCCACGCCAAGATTCTCGGTATGAAGCACTCGTAGGTGGATACGAACAGCACGAGTGTACAAACACACACACACACACACACACACACACACACATGCAATCACACACACCGTG
>NC_071269.1:23713074-23718074 GCF_023375685.1 Ictalurus furcatus
GAGCGTTTGGGATGGAACCTTAGAATGTTCTAGCAAGAACACGCGTTGGGTGTAACTTGGCATCATCTATCCATAAGTTCTAGCACAGTGTTTAACACAGATCAGATCCACAAAATGGCCATTTTTCTAGTAAGAGCAGTGACTATGGCCGATTCTAATATTTACAATGGTACCTTAAAATGTTCTAGTAAGAATACTATCTAGACATGACATGTACCGTTTACAATAGAACCTTAATGATGTTGGCTGATGTTCTAGTACTGTAAGAGCACAAAATGAGGCACGAGCTCTATTATTTGGGACAGAACCAATGTCCTACTAAAAACATGAACTGTGTATGGTTCTAGCATCTGAGATCCGAGCCTTATAATGGCTGATTTTCTAGTTAGAACACTAACTAAGCATGAGTTTTAACCTTTGCGACAGAACCATAAATTGGCCAACAATCTAGTAAGAACGCTAATTAGGCACAAGCGCTAGCATTTTGGAGGGAATCCCAAAAAAGGCTCATGTTCTAGTAAGAACGCTAATTAGGCATGAGCTCTAATGTTTGTGGCAGAACCCTAAAATGGACAAAATTCTAGAAGAACACTAGCTAGGCGTGACCTCTAGCACTTGTTAGGAAGCCTTGAAAATAAAGGTGCTCATGTAAGAACACTAACTAAGCATCTGGAAGCTAGGCTGGAGGTTTAGTGTTCGGGGCGTAACCTTAAAACTGGCCAACGTTCTAGCAAGAACACTAGTTAGGCAGAACCTGACATTATCAAGCCATATGTTCTAGTATTTAGTACAGATCCATAAAATGGACGTTTTCCAGTACGAACACTAACTACGGATGAGTCTAATATTTATGACGGTGTTGACGTTCTAGAGTAAGAACACTAGCTAAGCATGAGCTCTAGCACTTGGAAAGGAGCCTTGAAATTGATCGTGCTCTAAAAAGAACACGAAATGAACATGGGTTCTAGCGTATGGGAACCTTGCAATTGAAGATGTTCATATATGCATTATTATATTTCCCCCCCATCATCCTTAGTAACTGCCTGGTCAGCATCACAGTGATTTAAAGTGCACCTATTATGGTTTCTCAAATATGACCTTTCATGTAGTGTGTTATATACGTAGCTGTTTGTGAATGTAAAAAGTCTGCAAAGTTTCAAAATTCAAAGCGCACGACAAAGTTATCGACTCCCAAATGAATGAACCGATTCTGAACAGCTGAATCGAGTCGTTAGTGATTCCAGACTCTACTTCCTGTACGGACCTACATAGGTTTGTAACAAAAAGCCCCGCCTCTGGTCTTCATCGGCTGCTCGCTGACAGCGGTGGACCAATCACGACAGACTGGGACGTCTGACCAATCAGAGCAGAGTATGCTCTCTGAAAGGAGGAGTTCAGAACGAATCCTTTAGAACGGATCACTTAACGAGTCGTTTGTGACACTGGGGGATAAAAAGTAACGCTGCAGTTTAAATTATGATGTGTGTTTTGATCTCGGATGCGTGTAAATCTATCGTATGAGAGCTTTAAAACAAAATTACACACGTTTCAAATCCATAACAGGTGCACTTTAAACTATGCTATCAGCTTTTTTTTTTTTTTCGTTTTTATTTTGGTAAACAGAACCAATTCAATTTGTTAGAACATGTCTCAGGCAGGAACGAACAAATATAATAAGTGTGTATGTGGGATTAAAACAAACAAACAAACAAACAAACAAACAAAAAAACAGGTCTGTGCTTTACTATCATTAGCAGCCAATTATGAACTGGAGTGATGTAGCTGAGGTTGAGGAACTGTCAGAGCAAGACATCACACAGCGGGCTGGCACGCTGCTGACATTTCCATTCTTTGGGTGGTTTCCAGCATTTTCCCGTGTTTCTCGGGGTTTGTACGACAGGGTTCATGCTTCATTAAAGAAATTTTAAAAACCCCTTCAGGTTAAAGCCACGCCCACATCAGTATTTGTTTAGATATATCGATAAGGATATTTGGAGCCCTAAAACAGATACAGATTGCGTCAAAGTGAAACTAACAAGTAATGTAAAGTCTGTAGCTGAACGTTTAGCCTCATGAGATTATCGCCTGGATCAGTAATTCCTTTTTACCCATACTAACACTTGTACTGTACTTAAAGTGAGTCATAAAACGGCAGTACAATGTTATATCTAAATAAATAAATAAACAAACAAATAAATATACAAACCAACTTGGAACTATATTATCATCTGAAATCACTTCTAACCTACAATTCTGTTTCACACTTTGGAAATCTGAAGGAGACAGCTCTAAGTTATACGGCAAGACATAACTCGATTTGATTTCGAATTTTATTTATTTATTTATTTATTTTTTAAGCTTTGTGATTTGTATAGGCGTGACCAATCACAAAAGCCTTTTTATTGAGTGAAAGCAATTTAGTTGGGAAGCCTGATGTGAAATTTGGAGTTCCCCTTCCTTGGGTAATTAAGGCGTGCGTGTGTGTGTGTGTGTGTGTGTGTGTGTGAGAGAGAGAGAGAAAATGAGTGCATTTGTACACCACAAGTGTGAGCGAGGTGTGAGACAGCTAGACAGAGAACAAGGTGACATCTTTTTAGAATTGTCAGTATTTTATTAAAGTCTACACATACACACACACACACACACACACACACACACAGTGTGTAGAAAAGAAAAAGAAAAAAAGACTTCTCACAGTCTGTCTGGAAGGCTTTCTGAGAGAGACCCCTCTTCTCTGCGTGATGTGGTGTCAGTGAGATGAAGTGCACTATCAATACTGATTTTTTTCCATCGTTAATGACGTGCTAGAACCGCAGAGATATGAAGTGTAGAACATCACGAAACTTTATGTATTTTTAAAGTGGTCATAGCCTGCTTTATGAAGCAGACTGAGCCGGGCCGTTACACACCACCAGAGTTCGAATTGTCTTTACACCGAGTGTGAATGCAACTTTGGAGGAGAGGAAACATTTAGGCTGGGCTCTCCGGTTTGATCCTGAGCCTGGGTCACCGTCTGTGTGCTGTTCCGCATGCTCTCCCTGGAGCATCTCTCCACGTGGGTTTATCCCAGGTTCTCCGGTTTCCTCCAAAAAACATACCAGGTGGAATGTCTATGCTAAATTTGCCCTAGGTGTGAATTAGTGTATGAACGTGTGCTCGTCCCATCCAGGGTGTATTCCCGCCTCACGCCTAGTGTTCCCCAGATCGGCCTTGGATCCACCGGGACCCTAAGCGAGATGAAGTTCCTGTGGAGGCTGTTCTAGACACACACATTTGAGTTGAAAATCCAGGTAGTAGCTAGTATAGTGTAAGAATATCGTGCATAGATTGTAATTTGAGACACACTCTCAATAATGCAAAACCTTCCCTCTCTCCAACGTCCTCATAGTAAATTCTGTCCATTCCTGCGGCCATCTTGGCAACGCTCCAACGCAGCTATTTCCATTCAAACAAGACCAGGCTCTTCAATGGGGAACCCAAAATGGATCTTCACAGTGCCGTCCTTTTTATATTTATTGCTGTTGCTATGGTAACGACTGGAGAGTACTGTATGGTTGAATCTCCAAGTGTCTTCCTGCGTCCTATATACGTACTCTATGTGCACTGCATAGGGCAGAACATATTGCCTTCAACACCCTACATAGTGCACTGTGTGGACGATAGGACGTGCGTTGCGACTGATTAACTAGCTCCCATGACGTTTGGCTGGATTTTACGACTTATTTCCATTACAGATCACAAACGTATGCATCGTATTATGTACATATGTGCAGTTATCAGCTATAATATTGTCTTTAAATGCACTATTATGGGAAAGTGAGCTTACGTGTGTAGCGTCTCTGTTTGTGATGTAGCTAATTCACAATAAACCGTAAATAAATCGATCATTGTAGTTAGAAGGTGTTGATTAATTTTCTATAACAGCACCTGTGACAGTAGTCTGGCTGCAAATCACAGGTTTGTATAAATGTATCGTTATAATATGTTATCACTTCTATAATAACAGCTTATTCACAGGGACTTGTATGGTCGTTTTGCTATTTAACCATGAACAAGACGCTCTGATGAAATGTTGGGTAAGGAGGCGTTTATTTAGCATTCACCTACAAAGCATTAGCATTAGCGTCAGCGCTTTGAGGTAAAGCTGTTACTTTAAGTTTTGCCCCCACTGGAAAGTCTTCAGGACAGGGGATTTTGCACGTCGCAGTTTCTCAGTTAGAGTGACAAACAGCCTTTTTTTTTTTCCTTTTCATTAGCTTCAAGAGGGAGAAGAAAAAAAAAAAAAGAGTGTAGCAAGGTAAGGTAAGTGATAACAGGAACTAACATGTTGCACGGATGTTACACAACTTTAAATGCAACTACAGTCGATATAAAAAGTCTACACACCCCTGTTAAAATGGGGGTGTTTTTGTGATGTAAAAAAAAATAATAATAAAATGAAAGCAGTCCAGACATGTGAAGAATACGAGAGATTGGGGTCACATGCAGGGACTGACCAGTACTCGCTAGATATTCCTGCAACTCCTTTAATGTTACCGTAGGTCTCATGGCAGCCTCCCCGATATTCCTGATTTCTTCGTCAGTTTTGGAGGGACGTCCTGTGATGATGGCCTTCACGGTTTTCCACGGTACATCTAATGTTTCGATAGTTCTTTTGTACACCTCTCCTGATCCTGAACCTTTCGATGATGAGATTTCGTACATGCCTTGTGTGAGTCTTTAGAGGACTTACAGTTGGATGAAACCAAGAAAATCCATGAAGCGTGTCTAGAAAATCCTACAGGTCCTCATTTGGGATTAATCTTTATTTATTTATTTTTGTTGTTGCTGTCACCATCCGTCAAGCCCGCCACCCCCCCCCCCCCCCCCTCGGACATTTTCATGGCAGGAAAACCCTCTGACATGATTTATCACGGTTTAAATTTTTTTTTTTTTTAAATCGCAAAAGCCATTTTAACAGGGGTGTGTGAACTTTTTACGTCCACTGTATAATCCTACGA
>NC_071269.1:23728074-23738074 GCF_023375685.1 Ictalurus furcatus
TACCAACTGAAAATATACTGGGAAATAATCAATAGTCAATATTTACAGTCAAAACAACCTATTATCCATCCAGCCATTTTCTGTACCGCTAATCCTACACAGAGTTGCATCGCAGGGAACTCTGGGCACAAGGCAGGGGACACCCTGGATGGCGGGCCAGCCCATTGTACACACATTAATACACCCATTTACACACTATGAACAATTTGAAAGTGCCAGTCAGCCTACAATGAATATTTTTGGACTAGGGGAGGAATCTAGAGTACTCAGAAGAAACCCCTGAAGTACTGGGAGAACATGCAAGCTCTACACACACTAGGTGGAGGCGGGATTCGAACCCCCAACCCTGGAAGTGTGAGGCAAACATGCTAACCAGTAAGGCACAGTGCCTTCACAACCAATTGTTTTTAAGTATAAATCACTGCTGGTGATCATTTTCATCTCGCTCTGACACCTGTCCTAAGTTGCCCTTCTGAATAGAGATGTACTCTTTAATGCTCCGCTAGTTCTTTCAATGTTTAAAAAGGACTGACCGACTAACATTACCAAGCTACTTCAAGTGTTAGCTAAGGTCATAAGGTCAACAAATTGTTATGAACTTTAGCTAAAGTTAGTTGCCTTGGTTTGTGCCATCACTTTTTTCAGTCATGTCGGTTTGCTAGTTATAATTTCAGTACAACAAGCTAGCTTAGACATAACAATGAGCAACCTACTGTATTGAAAAAAAAAAAAACAACTGTAAAGAACCACTCAATCAGGTTCTGTTAGAATTGCCAAGGGCTTCAGGTCCAGTTTGGAAAGTGCAAGCGTGTTCATGGGACTCGACTGTCATTTCCACAAATGTCATTCACCTTGTCGACCACACCCATTTATTTATCATTAAATAACTCATATAAGATGCGTATATCGTACAGAAAAATATTTGGGGAGATATCCTGGGCAGCTGAACCTGTAAACATGTCAGAACACTTTTCCCCCAAAATAATTTGTGTTGATGTAACTTAAAATGTCGCTTTGGCTCGGTCTCCATTCACTAACATGCGAATGGTTGGTGTTAAAAATTATACTGAAGCCAGCCACTAGAGGGCCTCAGAGACATGTTGGCTTCAATTTTAAACCCTTTATGATGCCCACCCATATATACAGTCACTGTGTAAAACAAGTTAGCTAGGAAGCTAGCGAGTTCGGTAAGACCACTGTAGAATTTATAAGCACGACGTATGCAGACACCATAATGCAGTTTCGATTTAAAAAATGGCAGCTAACACTTTTGATATCTGGTGTTATTACTCCAGCTCCTACTTTTGTTTATGACAACTGATGGATCTGTGTAACTTTACTCCACTAGTGAGTTAGCAAGCCAATTCGTCTGTACAGAGTGTGAGAGAAAATGAGTGTGTAAATCTCTAGGGAAATCACTGCAACTACACTGTTCTGGTGTTCTTCCTGCCGGCGTGTCAGATTGTCTCTCTGTGCCAAGCAGAAATCAATTACACTCTTACAAGGACTTTATTTCTGCTTCGATTAAGACACCAAGACACGGGAGGAAAACAAAATTCAGCAGTGGACTGACTTAGGAAAGATTTGCTTACCAATGAATGATTAGCATCTTATTTACAGTACAAACAATTTGAACCTACTGTTTCAAGTCTATGCTCATTCTGTCTCGATTGCTATTGTTGTTCTTTAGGTTGCTCCCATTAGGGGACACCACAGCGGATCGCCTTCTATTGTCCGTATATTCATTTGGCACAGGTGTTATGCCGAATGCCCTTCCTGGTGCAACCCTAAAGATACACCCATCTGTCCCTGATAAAGACACACCCATCTGTCCTGATAAAGACACACCCATCTGTCCCTGATAAAGACACACCCATCTGTCCCTGATAAAGACACACCCATCTCTCCTTGATAAAGACACATAAATCTGTCCCTGGTAAAGACACCTCCATCTGTCCCTGATAAAGACACCTCCATCTGTCCCTGATAAAGACACACCCATCTGTCCCTGATAAAGACACCTCCATCTGTCCCTGATAAAGACACCTCCATCTCTCCTTGATAAAGACACATAAATCTGTCCCTGATAAAGACACCTCCATCTGTCCTTGATAAAGACACACCCATCTGTCCCTGATAAAGACACCTCCATCTGTCCCTGATAAAGACACCTCCATCTCTCCTTGATAAAGACAAATAAATCTGTCCCTGATAAAGACACCTCCATCTGTCCCTGATAAAGACACCTCCATCTCTCCTTGATAAAGACACATAAATCTGTCCCTGATAAAGACACCTCCATCTGTCCCTGATAAAGACACACCCATCTGTCCCTGATAAAGACACCTCCATCTGTCCCTGATAAAGACACCTCCATCTCTCCTTGATAAAGACACATAAATCTGTCCCTGATAAAGACACCTCCATCTGTCCTTGATAAAGACACACCCATCTGTCCCTGATAAAGACACCTCCATCTGTCCCTGATAAAGACACCTCCATCTCTCCTTGATAAAGACAAATAAATCTGTCCCTGATAAAGACACCTCCATCTGTCCCTGATAAAGACACCTCCATCTCTCCTTGATAAAGACACATAAATCTGTCCCTGATAAAGACACCTCCATCTGTCCCTGATAAAGACACCTCCATCTCTCCTTGATAAAGACACATAAATCTGTCCCTGATAAAGACACCTCCATCTCTCCTTGATAAAGACACATAAATCTGTCCCTGATAAAGACACCTCCATCTGTCCCTGATAAAGACACCTCCATCTGTCCCTGATAAAGACACACCCATCTGTCCCTGATAAAGACACCTCCATCTGTCCCTGATAAAGACACCTCCATCTCTCCTTGATAAAGACACATAAATCTGTCCCTGATAAAGACACCTCCATCTGTCCTTGATAAAGACACACCCACCTGTCCCTGATAAAGACACCTCCATCTGTCCCTGATAAAGACACCTCCATCTGTCCCTGATAAAGACACACCCATCTGTCCCTGATAAAGACACACCCATCTGTCCCTGATAAAGACACACCCATCTCTCCTTGATAAAGACACATAAATCTGTCCCTGGTAAAGACACCTCCATCTGTCCCTGATAAAGACACCTCCATCTGTCCCTGATAAAGACACACCCATCTGTCCCTGATAAAGACACCTCCATCTGTCCCTGATAAAGACACCTCCATCTCTCCTTGATAAAGACACATAAATCTGTCCCTGATAAAGACACCTCCATCTGTCCTTGATAAAGACACACCCATCTGTCCCTGATAAAGACACCTCCATCTGTCCCTGATAAAGACACCTCCATCTCTCCTTGATAAAGACAAATAAATCTGTCCCTGATAAAGACACCTCCATCTGTCCCTGATAAAGACACCTCCATCTCTCCTTGATAAAGACACATAAATCTGTCCCTGATAAAGACACCTCCATCTCTCCTTGATAAAGACACATAAATCTGTCCCTGATAAAGACACCTCCATCTGTCCCTGATAAAGACACCTCCATCTGTCCCTGATAAAGACACACCCATCTGTCCCTGATAAAGACACCTCCATCTGTCCCTGATAAAGACACCTCCATCTCTCCTTGATAAAGACACATAAATCTGTCCCTGATAAAGACACCTCCATCTGTCCTTGATAAAGACACACCCACCTGTCCCTGATAAAGACACCTCCATCTGTCCCTGATAAAGACACACCCATCTGTCCCTGATAAAGACACACCCATCTGTCCCTGATAAAGACACCTCCATCTGTCCCTGATAAAGACATCTCCATCTGTCCTTGATAAAGACACACCCATCTGTCCCTGATAAAGACACCTCCATCTGTCCCTGATAAAGACACCTCCATCTGTCCCTGACAAAGACACCTCCATCTCTCCTTGATAAAGACACATAAATCTGTCCCTGATAAAGACACCTCCATCTGTCCCTGATAAAGACACCTCCATCTGTCCTTGATAAAGACACCTCCATCTGTCCCTGATAAAGACACCTCCATCTGTCCCTGATAAGACACCTCCATCTGTCCCTGATAAAGACACACCCATCTGTCCCTGATAAAGACACACCCATCTGTCCCTGATAAAGACACCTCCATCTGTCCCTGATAAAGACACACCCATCTGTCCCTGATAAAGACACCTCCATCTGTCCCTGATAAAGACACCTCCATCTCTCCTTGATAAAGACACATAAATCTGTCCCTGATAAAGACACCTCCATCTGTCCCTGATAAAGACACCTCCATCTGTCCTTGATAAAGACACACCCATCTGTCCCTGATAAAGACACCTCCATCTGTCCCTGATAAAGACACTTCCATCTGTCCTTGATAAAGACACCTCCATCTGTCCCTGATAGACACCTCCATCTGTCCCTGATAAAGATACCTTCATTTGTCTCCGATGAAGACACCTCCATCTCTCCTTGATAAAGACACACCCATCTGTCCTTGATAAAGACACACCCATCTGTCTCTGATAATGACACACCCATCTGTCCCTGATAAAGACACCTCCATCTGTCCCTGATAAAGACACCTCCATCTGTCCCTGATAAAGACACCTCCATCTGTCCCTGATAAAGACACACCCATGTGTCCCTGATAAAGACACCTCCATCTGTCCCTGATAAAGACACCTCCATCTCTCCTTGATAAAGACACACCCATCTGTCCTTGATAAAGACACACCCATCTGTCTCTGATAAAGACACCTCCATGTGTCCCTGATAAAGACACACCCATCTGTCCCTGATAAAGACACACCCATGTGTCCCTGATAAAGACACACCCATCTGTCTCTGACAAAGACACACCTTTCTGTCCCTGATAGATGTTTTTTTCTTTACTCTGACATGCAATACAATGTAACATAAAAGCAAGTAACTAGTAACATTTCAAAATGAAAAAAAAGATATTAGAATGACAAAAGGCAAACATCTATCCATCCTTCCGAAACCCCCACAGCACGGGGAGAACATGCGAACTCCACACCACAGGGCCGCAGTGGGAATCAAACCCTCAACGATGGCAATGTGAGGCGAACATGCTAACCACTAATCCACCGTGCACCCACAAACACACAAAACATTGAAATAAAATAAGATTCTCGTGTATATATATATTGGCAGTATATCGCTGCGGGAATAGTGCTAGTTGTAATTATCACATTAATTACTGAAAATTTGGTTGAGTTGAACAATACGACTTCCACTCTCATTTACTGCAACGTAAAATATAGCAGCTGATCCAGGAGCTCCTATTATTTCCAATTACTGCATACCGACAGTTCGGTGACCTGTGTGCAAAACATAACGAAGCCACGTGATACTAAATCCAGGACATGAAGTCCTAATGTCTGCACAGGATGTATGTGAATTTTATCGCACTTTTAATTCACCATATAGATTTGGCAAATGTATACAATAATGGCAGTGATTTTGCTAATTTCGAAGGACATGCCTACCGAGCAGTCATGTGAGCGATATGCTGACCGAGCACGCCACTTGAGATTAATTTAACTCGTAGTTTTATCCTGAAAAAAAAAAAAAAAAAGTGACGTGCCAGTTTAATATGTTGTCTCCTCTGTTACTGTTTATATATTTGGCTTCAAATGGCATTGCATACATGTTTGAGTGTTTTCACAGCCAAAACATACATTTTAAGATTATGGTCAGAATTGCACATAACTAAGACACGCCTCTATTTTAGTGAAGCGACGCCCCACGTGTGTAACTCTCCTGTAACTTCCAAATAGTGGTTAAGTCTTAGGTCTGAATACTGATGTGCATGATTTCAGTATTAAATCCCCACGGCACATGCTCAACTCGACTTTCAGTCTGGTCCTATGAAAGTATCTGATTATTTAATACATTCATATGCTAATGAATCATTTTAATATGCAACGTATTTTTGTGAGCACTGTGTCTTTAAGTCTCTGATTCATGACTGAAATATCCTGACTTGCAACGAAAGTAAAAATATCGTATTGCATCGGATGCTAGAATGACCTGACCACGGTGAAGTAAAGTGCAACTATAGCTTTCTCTCACACACACACATACACATACACACACACACACACACACACACACACACACACACACACACATGCACCGCACGCATACATCCTGTCACAGAAGAGAGAAACCAAAGAACCAAAGCGGGTTGAAAAATGCTGACTCAGAAACACTCGCTCAGTTTTTACACACACATGCACACACACACGAGTGAATTTGTTGATCCTGACCTCAAACACACTCCAGGGTCAGTTTCAATACTTTAGTACAATCACACACACACACACACACACACACACACACACACACACACAGAGCGTAAAGTTGTTGATCCTGACCTCAAGCACACTCCAGGGTCAGTTTTAATGCACACACACACACACACACACACACACACACACACACACACTTCCATGGTTTCTATTGTTTATTTCTCTTCTTTCTAATATTTCTTACTTTTCCTGTGTCTGTCTCATTTTTTCTCTCTCCATCTCTCTCTCTCTCTCTCTCTCTCTCTCTCTCTCTCTTTCACTCGTCCCTCCCTCCCTCTCATTTTTGTGGCTAGTGTGTTCATTGCTATTTCCTCTGTAGTGATACATTACCCTGACAGAGGTGCTGTATTTTTAGCTTGAGCAGGTACACACACACACACACACACACACACACACACACACACACACACATAAGGAAGGGCCATCTGTGCACAGACGCTTACTCGAACAATTTTCACCTTTTGATGGAAGAGCTCGGAGAAGCTCGGTAAAGAAATCCTGGACTAAACATAGACCGCATGTGCAGGCGTCTAAAAATAACCAGCTTGACTAGATGTGTTAAGTTTAACACGATTACCTGCGACACATGCCGTGTGTGGAGGTGCATGCGTGTGTCTGTCTTCGATCGTACAACTCGGACGTGAATATGGAACGTGATTAAAGTGAAAAAAGCCTAAAACAAAACAAAACAAAAAAAAAACAAACAAACAAGTGGACACACACCCAAAAGCAAACAGATGCTCATGGAGAAAAAACATGCACCTTCTAATACATTATCGTTTCTATAGCAACAGCTCATTCACACACACTTCATGGTTGATGCTTCATATAAACAGATTAAAAAAAAAAAAAAAAAAGAAAAAAAAAGTGTGTAATTGTTGATGAGGTTTTCTGTAAGGAGATGTTTATGTAACATTGATGGAAGGAGTCTCCAGTGTCAGCACTTTGTAACAGTCAAAGGTAATTTATTTGTCCTGAAAGAGGAAATTTATTTCCACCGTGGGTGCGTAGAAAAACGTAAACACAACAACACCATGCATATTAACCATCAAAACAATCACAGACATAGAGTGGAGAAGGGGACCAAAAGAGGACATCAGGATCATACAACAAATGCCAGAGCATAAGATAGCATTACTCTAGCTCTACGCAACTGTACACACCAATACACACTTTATCAGTACTATACACAAAAAAGAAACCTTAAACTTACCACACTAATACTAATTATTACATGACACACTTTACTATATGTGTACAGTGAAATGTATACTATAATAAAGATAATTGTATTATAGAAAACACTCTAGTGTCATGATTTCCCCTCGCGCTAGCGCTGTAGCACGCAGCGAGCTCTGAACCTCGAAGCGTGAGCTCGAAGTGTGTGTGCGGGCTTCCGGGTTTTCAGTGACTTGGCCTTTGTTTACGTTGTAAACGTGCATCAGTGATGATTTCTCTCGCTAGGGTCAAAAACTGAAACCCCCCCCCAAAACCAACATGGCTGTAAGGCTTGGTATCAGGTGAAGAGTCAGACCTGAACGAATACATTGTGGTATGAACGAGTGTGGCACGTGCTGAAGTGGTGTGTGGTGGTGATTGATGGGCGATATTAGATGAACAAGTGTCTACCGGAAATAGTAGACCATCTGGGTACCTTTGGGATACTCGTTTCAACATACTATAATTTAGGACACACTAATTCTAATCTTGGATACTAGTTAGGATGAACAGTAGGCGAATTTGGGACGCAGCACGGGAGTGTAAAATCAGTAATCGGGTGATTGTGGACCACTGAATGTGGCGTGTGGGTATTGTCGTCCAAGGTGTCCATGTTTGTAGGTGGAGGTGCGTTGTGGGAAGTGGAGTTCTGTGCTGAATCTGGTATAGACATGACAACTGTAGTATATTTTAATTCTATCATACTGGCATGCTGTACTATAGTACACATTAAAATGAACACTATAATATGGCTACTTCTATTATATACAGTAAATACCATAAACAATAGAACATATATTTATACTACCATGTTGACACACCTACTACCAATAATAATGAATACCAACAGTATATATTTATATACATATATTAATATACTGACACACTTTACTCTAGTAATGCAGCTAATACTATTACATAACTTGATATATACTCAGCAAAAAAAAAAAAAAAAGGAAACGTCTTCTCACATTCAACTGCTTTTATTTCCAGCAGTATTTGGAGTAATGAGTCCCTGAACAAAGGATGGGTCGATATCAGAAGGAACAGTCAGTATCTGGTGGCCTCCAGCTGCTTTAAGTCCTACAGTGTATATCATCCTCCATGGACTGCACCAGATTGGTCAGTTCTTGCTGTGAGATGTTCCCTCACTCTTCCACCAAGGCATTTACAAGTTCTCGATCACGTCTAGGGGGACACACACGGTTACGTGTAATTTTCCACTGCGAGGACGATCAGCTGTCCTTCCTGTCTCCCTGTAGCACTGTCTCAGGCGTCTTACATTACAGACATTACAGTTTATTACTCTGGACACATCTGCAGTCCTCATGCCTCCCTGCAGCAGGTCTATGGCATGTTCACGCAGGTGAGCAGGAACCCTAGGCATCTTTCTTCTGGTGTTTTTCAGAGTTAGTAGAAAGGTCTCATTAGTGTCCAAAGTTATTGTAACTGTGACATTACTCGCCTAGCGCCTGTAAACTGTTCGTGTCTTAAGGACTGTTCCACAGATGCAGGTGCAATAATTGTTTATGGTTCATTGAACAAGCACGAAAAACATCGTTTAAACCCTTTCTGATAAACATCTGTAAAGCTTATTTGGATTTTACAAAATTATCTTTACAATACAGTCTCCTGAACTATAGAACACTAAAATGTATCCTATAATATAATTAAGTTTATGATAAATACCACAAATCATAGTATATATGTATACTGATACTATTATTACTATTATATATTAATACTGTTATTCCTGTTATTTCTATTTTTCAGATAATAGTTTATTTATGTATATAACATATTGTAGTATTCATACTATAGCATACTCAAATGAAAAGTTTAATAAATCCTTACATATTTTTTTTGCAAGTTTCACACACAAATGAGACTCAACGTCCAATTTCTGAAAGACATTTTTCAAATATTTATACTATTATACTGCAATTTTACTACATACTCAAAACTATAGTAATGGTATTTGTTAATATACACTGAAGTTATTACTACAATAGTATATTAATAATACTGGTTAATTAATAATATGAGTAATATTAATATACTGTGACTCTACACTAATGATACTATTATCTTTTTCAACACTGTTAATTATATTTTGTTATATTATAAAAACTATACTAATAGTATGCTGTTACTATTAGTACAATAAGACACAATAATATTAATACCACATTATGTGTTTAATACTTTACATGTACTATAGAATTAGGTACCACAATTAGGTATTAATAATAAATAATAAATAATAATATTATAATTTGTATACATTTGCTATATATTTAAACTGTTACTACTTTTTTTAAAAAAATGCATTACTACTATTACTACATTGTTATTACTATTATCATTATATTCCGTGAACTATACTATGATAACCTGTATGGCACACACACACACACACACACACACACACACACACACACACACACCACACACACGCACAT